>NC_034199.2:48273982-48308982 GCF_002021735.2 Oncorhynchus kisutch
ATAGTAGTGAAGTGTATTGATTATAGTAGCTGAAGTGTATTGATTATAGTAGCTGAAGTGTATTGATTATAGTAGTGAAGTGTATTGATTATAGTAGCTGAAGTGTATTGATTATAGTAGCTGAAGTGTATTGATTATAGTAGCTGAAGTGTATTGATTATAGTAACTGAAGGGTATTGATTATAGTAGCTGAAGTGTATTGATTATAGCAGCTGAAGTGTATTGATTATAGTAGCTGAAGGGTATTGATTATAGTAGCTGAAGTGTATTGATTATAGTAGCTGAAGGGTATTGATTATAGTAACTGAAGGGTATTGATTATGGTAGCTGAAGTGGGTCAATCACATTGATGAAAGTATTCTCCTGGTTCATTTATCAATGTTGTGTAGAAACTATTCTAAAATACTACTTAGGAATGGAATTTATAATGTATGTACTAGGTAGGAATGGAATTTAGAATGTTTGTACTGGGTAGGAATGGAATTTAGAATGTTTGTACTACGTAGGAATGGAATTTAGAATGTTTGTACTACGTAGGAATGGAATTTAGAATGTTTGTACTGCATAGGAATGGAATTTAGAATGTTTGTACTACGTAGGAATGGAATTTAGAATGTTTGTACTAAGTAGGAATGGAATTTAGAATGTTTGTACTAGGTAGGAATGGAATTTAGAATGTTTGTACTACGTAGGAAAAGTGTCAAACATTCCTAAGAGCGTCCGTCTCACACCGGTAGGAGATAACCATTGATAAATACGGATCGTTCTAAGCCTCAGTGCTTTGGAACAACCTTGAGCATTTGCATATATGGTTTAAAAATAAATATATAACTTTACAGCCTGTGGGGAATATACAACGCCATACCATGAAATAAAATGGTGCGAAATGAGACTGAAATAGAGGTGCTATTGTAGTTTCAGAAATTCAGAACAGACAAAAGGTTTTTATTTGGCTCAGTTGTGGCTTGGCCAGGTAGGGGCTTTAACAATGGCACATGTACTTCAAACCACCTGTACCATTGATAATGGCTGCATATCAATTGAAATACTTTCTATCGTTCAGCGCTGTGTTTTTCTCACTCCGTCCCTTATCGCACTGCTGCAAGAGACAGGATGGGTGTCGAGGTGAAGAAGAAAAAACAAACCGTGACTCCCTTTCAGGTTGTTAAGAATTGCCACTGTAGCTCAATTTCACCTTGCGATGTTAGCATCTATTCAACCACCTCTCGTTTAACTTCTCAAAGCATTGCCGTACAGAACTTGCTGCTGTCTCTTCCCCTGTCTCGTTCTTTGTCATCCCCCCCCCCCAGCTGTTAATGACGATGACGTGCGGAGCGATTTATGTAAATAAATATAAAGATACACATCTCCTTCTAACGTTTCAGCATTGTTGCGTTAGGCATCTGTAACGTTAACGTTTTATTTTCCCTCTTTATGATGATCATGATCGGGACCTGTTCAATTAGTGATTTGTTTTCGAAACGTTAATCCTAATGTCATTTTAAACGTTCAGAACCGGCCATC
This sequence comes from Oncorhynchus kisutch, assembly GCF_002021735.2. Classification (NCBI taxonomy): domain Eukaryota; kingdom Metazoa; phylum Chordata; class Actinopteri; order Salmoniformes; family Salmonidae; genus Oncorhynchus; species Oncorhynchus kisutch. Next base: position 48,275,507 of record NC_034199.2, read on the forward strand.
CATCCTCAACAGCTCCGTGCTGTTGGCCTAAAGGCCCCACACTGCTGTTCTGCAGAATGAACGAGCCGTGCGTTCCACCTGGCCACCACGTTCACAGCAGCGTCTTTTCGCGCATCACGTTAAGAGTGGAAGCTGTTACGTTCTTATTCAGGAACCCATTGATGGTAAAGATACCTTTCTTTACTTCGAGGTGTTGTGTGATTGATGTCTGGAAATTGTATGCAACTGTTAGATTTGATAATGATTACAACCAAAACATCAGCTCAGAGAGGGGTGTGGAATGCCAAGCTCCAGCTGAAAAGTGCTCGTTTGTAAAGACCCGAGGGTGGATAGCACTTAGACGTGCATGTGTTTGCCTTTCTAAAGTAGGTCTTAAATCATCGTTAAAGATCCTGTAAGATCTGTTTTGGGAAACGATATCTGATGAGCCAATCTGTACTACTTTATGCAAAATAGTCCCACCCGTCTCTAAAAACAGACGTGTTTTCTCTCTGCTAAATGCAGCGTGTGCCACATCTTCACACAGAACAAGGTCAAGCCATCTCTCATTCCATTTCACATGATCTCAGTCTTGTATTTACACAATGGTTTCACTTTCACACGTACCTCTAGTTTAACAAAATACTGTACTTTTAATGAGTTATTATCGTAACAAATGAGTCAATCACAGTGATGAAGGTGTTCTCCTGTTGGGTCAATCACAGTGATGAAGGTGTTCTCCTGTTGGGTTAATCACAGTGATGAAGGTATTCTCCTGGTGGGTTAATCACAGTGATGAAGGTGTTCTCCTGTTGGGTTAATCACAGTGATGAAGGTATTCTCCTGGTGGGTTAATCACAGTGATGAAGGTGTTCTCCTGTTGGGTTAATCACAGTGATGAAGGTATTCTCCTGGTGGGTTAATCACAGTGATGAAGGTATTCTCCTGGTGGGTTAATCACAGTGATGAAGGTATTCTCCTGGTGGGTTAATCACAGTGATGGAAGTATTCTCCTGGTGGGTTAATCACAGTGATGAAGGTATTCTCCTGGTGGGTTAATCACAGTGATGAAGGTATTCTCCTGGTGGGTTAATCACAGTGATGAAGGTATTCTCCTGGTGGGTTAATCACAGTGATGAAGGTATTCTCCTGGTGGGTTAATCACAGTGATGAAGGTATTCTCCTGTTGGGTTAATCACAGTGATGGAAGTATTCTCCTGGTGGGTTAATCACAGTGATGAAGGTATTCTCCTGGTGGGTTAATCACAGTGATGAAGGTATTCTCCTGGTGGGTTAATCACAGTGATGAAGGTATTCTCCTGGTGGGTTAATCACAGTGATGAAGGTATTCTCCTGGTGGGTTAATCACATTGATGAAAAGATTCTCCTGGTGGGTTAATCACAGTGATGAAGGTATTCTCCTGGTGGGTTAATCACAGTGATGAAGGTATTCTCCTGTTGGGTTAATCCTAGTGATGAAGGTATTCTCCTGGTGGGTTAATCACAGTGATGAAGGTATTCTCCTGGTGGGTTAATCACAGTGATGAAGGTATTCTCCTGGTGGGTTAGTCACAGTGATGAAGGTATTCTCCTGGTGGGTTAATCACAGTGATGAAGGTGTTCTCCTGTTGGGTTAATCCTAGTGATGAAGGTATTCTCCTGGTGGGTTAATCACAGTGATGAAGGTATTCTCCTGGTGGGTTAATCACAGTGATGAAGGTATTCTCCTGGTGGGTTAATCACGGTGATGAAGGTATTCTCCTGGTGGGTTAATCACAGTGATGAAGGTATTCTCCTGGTGGGTTAATCACAGTGATGCAGGTATTCTCCTGGTGGGTTAATCACAGTGATGAAGGTATTCTCCTGGTGGGTTAATCACAGTGATGAAGGTATTCCCCTGGTGGGTTAATCACATTTGTATTTTTTTTCTTTGACATATAATCAGAACAAAACCCTCCCTCTATAACTCAGGGTCTGATGCCTGCTGGAAATATCTCCCAGTGTGGTTGTGTTGGCTGCCTTTTAGAGGTCGACCGATTATGTGTAGGCTGTCTATGTGTAGGCTGTCTATGTGTAGGCTGTCTATGTGTAGGCTGTCTATGTGTAGGCTGCCTATGTGTAGGCTGCCTTTTAGAGGTCGACCGATTATGTGTAGGCTGTCTATGTGTAGGCTGTCTATGTGTAGGCTGTCTATGTGTAGGCTGTCTATGTGTAGGCTGTCTATGTGCAGGCTGTCTATGTGTAGGCTGTCTATGTGTAGGCTGTCTATGTGTAGGCTGTCTATGTGTAGGCTGTCTATGTGTAGGCTGTCTATGTAATGCGGTCAAGGAGAGGGACCGACTTCGGCGGAGGTCGTGACAACCTACCTCTCTCCTTCTGAAGAATAGCTTACTGTAGCCTACTGACAACGTCATGATTCAGAAATTAGGGAGAGATGTTTAATTATACTGAACAAAAAATATAAACGCTACATGCAAAAAAATGTCAAAGATTTTGCTGTGTTACAGTTCATATAAGGAAATCAGTCAATTTAAATCAATTCATTAGGACCTGATCTATGGATTTCACATGACTGAGCAGGGGCACAGCCAATGACCCAGCCAATGACCCAGCCAATGACCCAGCCAATGACCCAGCCAATGACCCAGCCAATGACCCAGCCAATGACCCAGCCAATGACCCACAAATTCATGTTGCAGACGGCTTATGGTAGAGAAATTAACATTACATTTTCTGGCAACAGCTTTGGTGGACATACCTACAGTCAGGATGCCAATTTCACCCTCCCTCAAAACTGGAGACATCTCTGTGTGCATTGTGTTGTGTGACAAAACTGCACATTTTAGGGTGGCCTTTTCTTCTCCCCAGCACAAGGTGCACATGCGTAATGAATGATCATGCTGTGTAATCAGCTTCTTGATATGCCACAGCTAGCAGGTGAATGGATTATCTGGTCAAAGGAGAAACGCTCACGAAGAAGGATCAAAACAAATTCATTCACCAAATTTCAGAGATTTTTTTTATTTCAGCTCAACACTTTACATGTTACGTTTATATATTATTTCCAGTGTAGAAATAAAGATAGAATGGATTGACTTTTTCAATGCTAGTTAAGGATCGCGTTTCACATTGGATTTATTAACTACAAAAAAGGTAAGATATGTTTCATTTTTATTATAGTGCTGCTTTGCACACGATTGTTAGCTAGCTAACGGATGCTCTGGTCCGACGTTAAACCAACTCTGGAGTTAAAAATATTCAATGTCCTCCCTTGTTGTAATTCATTGGGTGTAATTCAGAAATGCCCAGCACTCCAAGGCAAGCTTTCCCCCCCATCCTTCTCACTCTTTCAGTTGCACCTCGCGCTCTACACTGTGACTGACAGCACATTGTGTGTTTATCTTTCATTACGATTAAACCATGCTGTTAACGTGGGAAAAAAAATACAATTAGTTGTTTATTAACAACTTTCCTATACAGAGTAAATGGCTTTCCCGCTCCACAGAGAGCTGCTTTATCCACACTGATTGGTGAATTCATTTAATGTTGAGCTAAATGTAAACAAAATACACATATTTCAGAGGTTTAAAACAGAAAGGAATTATATAAACCGGTACTTTTTTATGGGTTTATTACCGGTTCAGAAATGATTTTTCTTCGGTCCGGAACGGAACACGAAAAAGAAAAAGGTTCTGTTCAGCGCTAAACAATTTCTGTTTCTGAAATTAAAGAGTTGACTGAAATAGAGATGGAGACAAAAGTTGCTGATTGCAATATGACAACACTCTCGTGGGAACAGTGACCTCACAGTTGAACTATTTTCTCAGTTTGTCTTCTCACTGCTGGATTCATAGTGATATTAATAGATATGACTCCATCTATCTCTGACAGTGTTGTCACGTTATCACAACCCAGGCTGATCTGATCAAGGTTGGGGTGTGTGTGTGTGTGTGTGTGTGTGAGACAGGGTGACGGGCGTGGTTTGAAGCAGTGCTGATGACAGGTGTAGTTTAGACACGGTGGCCTTCGTTGTTTTTACACATGGAGCACTGTCTCTGGGACGCCTTTCATTAAATCAAATCAAATTTATTTATAAAGCCCTTCGTACATCAGCTGATATCTCAAAGTGCTGTACAGAAACCCAGCCTAAAACCCCAAACAGCAATCAATGCAGGTGTAGAAGCATGGTGGATAGGAAAAACTCCCTAGAAAGGCTATAACCTAGGAAGAAACCTAGAGAGGAACCAGGAGAGTCAGATCCCCAGATTAGAGAGTAAGTATGTCTCTCACTCACTCACTCTTTTTCCACAGCAGAGATGATGAATACTGCTGAAGTATTTCTTATGCTCATCTGGCTCTCTCATGTTCTGTGAGAGAATGTAGGCTTCATAGCACAAGGCTAGCACAAGGCTACTTCTCTCATGATCTGTGAGAGAATGTAGGCTTCATAGCACAAGGCTAGCACAAGGCTACTTCTCTCATGTTCTGTGAGAGAATGTAGGCTTCATAGCACAAGGCTAGCGCAAGGCTACTTCTCGCTTGTTATAAAGTGAATTGCGGATGTCCATAAAGATGGAGGCACCCATGCGCTTACTGTCACGACTTTCTTCCTGTGAAGGAATGAGAGGCGGACCAAAACGCAGTGTGGTTGAAGTTCTTTAATAAGAGACACTTAACACGAACAAACTACAAAACAATAAACGTGGCAAAACCGAAACAGCCCTATCTGGTGCAATAAACACAAAGACAGGAAACAACCACCCACAAAACCCAACACCAAACAGGCTACCTAAATATGGTTCCCAATCAGAGACAATGACTAACACCTGCCTCTGATTGAGAACCATATCAGGCCATACATAGAAATAGACAAACCAGACACACAACATAGAATGCCCACCCAGCTCACGTCCTGACCAACACTAAAACAAGGAAAACACAAAAGAACTATGGTCAGAACGTGACACCATATTGTACATTGCTCTCCATGACTATTTTGCATGGTCATTAGCCAGTATACATTATCCCAATTTCATCTTTATACACGTTTACCACTAGAACAGAACTTGGCCGGTGTTTTTCATTTGTCAATGATAGAGCTTAATATGAAATGCTTGCTGCTCTGAGGCAGTGGGGTGGAATTTACACTGTGTCAACATGTATGACATTATACCAGTTATCTGGCTGTCTGCTCAGGGATCCATGTTAAACCCCAGGAAGAGTAGCTGCTGCCTTGACAGGAACTAATGGGGATCCATAATAAACCCCAGGAAGAGTAGCTGCTGCCTTGACAGGAACTAACAGGGATCCATAATAAACCCCAGGAAGAGTAGCTGCTGCCTTGACAGGAACTAATGGGGATCCATAATGAACCCCAGGAAGAGTAGCTGCTGCCTTGACGGGAACAAATGGGGATCCATAATAAACCCCAGGAAGAGTAGCTGCTGCCTTGGCAGGAACTAATGGGGATCCATATTAAACCCCAGGAAGAGTAGCTGCTGCCTTGGCAGGAACTAATGGGGATCCATATTAAACACCAGGAAGAGTAGCTGCTGCCTTGGTAGGAACTAATGGGGATCCATAATAAACCCCAGGAAGAGTAGCTGCTGCCTTGACAGGAACAAATGGGGATCCATAATAAACCCCAGGAAGAGTAGCTGCTGCCTTGACAGGAACAAATGGGGATCCATAATAAACCCCAGGAAGAGTAGCTGCTGCCTTGACAGGAACAAATGGGGATCCATAATAAACCCCAGGAAGAGTAGCTGCTGCCTTGACAGGAACAAATGGGGATCCATAATAAACCCCAGGAAGAGTAGCTGCTGCCTTGGCATGAACTAATGGGGATCCATAATAAACCCCAGGAAGAGTAGCTGCTGCCTTGGCAGGAACTAATGGGGATCCATAATAAACCCCAGGAAGAGTAGCTTCTGCCTTGGCAGGAACTAATGGGGATCCATAATAAACCCCAGGAAGAGTAGCTTCTGCCTTGGCAGGAACTAATGGGGATCCATAATAAACCCCAGGAAGAGTAGCTGCTGCCTTGGCAGGAACTAATGGGGATCCATAATAAATACAAATACGAAATATATCCGGAGAACAATGAGATGAAAAAGTAAAATGCTCATAAAATAGTGTTATGTTTGTATTCAGTCAGGTGAACTGGTGTGTCGTCAACCTTTGGTCTAATAATTTTTCCATGATCTCAAAACTGTTCCCTTTCAATTTCTACCAATACGTATATCAGCCCTATCTATATAGACCAATTCTGCCCTATCTATATATACCAATTCAGCCCTATCTATATAGACCATTTCAGCCCTATCTATATATACCAATTCAGCCCTATCCATATAGACCAATTCAGCCCTATCTATATAGACCAATTCAGCCCTATCTATATAGACCAATTCAGCCCTATCTATATAGACCAATTCAGCCCTGTCTATATAGACCAATTCAGCCCTGTCTATATAGACCAATTCAGCCCTGTCTATATAGACCAATTCAGCCCTGTCTATATAGACCAATTCTGCCCTATCTATATAGACCAATTCAGCCCTGTCTATATAGACCAATTCAGCCCTATCTATATAGACCAATTCAGCCCTATCTATATAGACCAATTCAGCCCTGTCTATATAGACCATTTCAGCCCTATCTATATAGACCAATTCAGCACCCTCTATATAGACCAATTCAGCCCTATCTATATATGCAATTTGTTTTTCAAATGAACCCTATTTAATCAATAAAAAACTTTTGTCACAAAAAATAGATGATTTGCAGTATGGATCATATGAGATGGAAGTCTTCATCACTAAATAAATTAATAAGGGAATTTCAGTGTGCCACTGTGTTAAAAAAGGTTGGGAACCACTGCTGTCCACACCCTACCATACCTTACCCAGCCACGGGCCCCCAGGTAAGAACGTCAACAGATCCATAACAGAAGTCATTATATGTGACCGACCAGCTCGATTCGGTCTTACAGTATGTAGCAAAATTGGATTATTATTATTTTTTTTACATTGAATAAAAGTAGAGACTCAGAGCTACAAAATTGTATGTCATACACTACAGTTGAAGAACAATGGGAAAGTAATTCTGCTTTGAAAGTTGATAAATTTGTATCCTCACTTTTGAGAAAATGGCTTTTGAATGTTTTGGTACCTACTGGAGAGCTCCTCTTTGTCTCCACCCATTCAGCATCGTTCACACCCTCTTAAGTTTTAGCCCCACCCATCTTGTCAAGGGTTCACATGTGAAGTACTGAACAACCAAAGATTTCAAGACTCAGACAGGTTTATACTACGCGTGTGTCGTGAATTTAATCTGGTGTGCCAGAATGAGCTCTGGGCATTCTTAAACTCAGAGTGTTGTCAGATTGTCCATTCGTAAACTCAGAGCGTTTCGTTCTCGGGGCGTTCAGAGTGCACACTGGACATTCTTGCCGAGGCGTAGAGTTGACCTAACAATAGCAGTCAAGCACCCAAGCCTACGTTGGCTAGCTTGCAAGCTACTTCCAGACACAAATGAGAGATCACCTGGTTAGGCTGTTTTCATGTTATCCAGAGTGTTGGTGACTGAAACTGTGCTGCTGGCAACAATTTAATAACTTTTTTTTTACCGACACCGGCTATGTTGAGCGTTCGTAATTTTGGGAGTTTTTTTCTGTGTTCTGGCACACTCAGATGAGAGTACTCTGAAAGTAGATGGCCAGAGGCGATTTACCAGCTCCATCCATGAACAGATGTCGCAGTGAAATCATGAATGGTTACTTGCATAGTGGAGTCCTTTGTTTAGACATGTAGCTAGCTAGCTAGCTAAACAATGAAGCATTGTCACAACTCCTAACATTACTACCGTGCATGAATCTGCAGGTAGCTAATCAACCAGGTTCAATGTTAGCTAGCTAACAGTAATTCTATAACTATCAATGCAAATGGCTCTGAGATGTGAATAATATTACTACACAGATCATACACGTAACCTTAGCTACCTAGCCAGCCAGCTAACGTTAGCTAGCTAGCTAACAGTATGCTTTAACTTGAAATAAACAACTTTCTGACAAAATTTGAAACATGTAATATCTGAACATTTTGCTGGCTAGACTATCTTACCGGTATACATCAGTGGACGGTTCTCCCTCTCTGTCACGGTTGCCACGGTTGCCCTTTAGTTTGAAGATGTAATCCAGAGACAGGTGTTTATACAATAGCCTTCTGTGTGTTCTCTTTTTTTATCTCTCTAGGAATATTTGCAATCAAACGCCAGAATTTTTTCAATCTTCTTACCTATCATACTCTAATTCCACAGGAACAAAAAAAAGAAGCTTTTTGCAGGTCTACTAGGTGATGTCGTTCAAAAAAAACTGCTTTAGAAAGGATCTCAGCCAATCAGGATTACTACAAATACTTACCAGCTCATCTTATAGACAGAAGCCTGCTACATGGCAGACCAATCTCAACTCATCTCTCGGTCATTTTATTCGTATTTACAGATGGTATACAAGTTTGATATTAAGGCACATGAAAGTTCACATGTTCCCGGAAGACATTCATTATCTCAGCCAATCAGGATTACCTAGACATACTGACCAGCTCAAATAGACAGTTAGCGTCCTATATGTCAGACCAATCCCAAACCATCTCTCAGCATGTCCAACCCACTCATTATCTCAGCCAATCATGGCTAGCGGGAAGGTTGCTGGCTTTTTATCTTTGGCTCGTAATTTAAAATGTTATTTGTATTTACAGATGGAATACAAGTTTGATATTAAGGCTATATTAATATTAAATATTAAATATTATATTTATTAATATGAAAGTTCCGGAAGACATTTCTGCCCAAAAACACATGAAGATCAAATAAAAAAGTTTACTTTCAAATGTCTCTCCTGTGAAGTAGTGATGCGCGACATACGCCTAGTTTCCTGAATTTAGTTTTATTCATTCAATGTCAACAGATCCATACCAGAAGTCCATATATGGTAGTATTTATTGTAATTTATTGTAATACACTCAGCCTGTTTCCACATGCTCAGGGCTCTAGGTCTGTGGTCCTTTTCGGTCATAGTAGCTGTTTGTCTAGGAAGAAATTCCATGATTCTGAGAGTCTCAATGGTTCACTTTAACATGTTTTGTCCAACAAAAAAAAGCAAAGATTGCAAACTCTTTGCACAAGCATGACATTTAACCGTTTCCACTGAAACAAACGTGACAAAAACACATTGACTTGAAGAACAGTGCAGATGCAACGTTTGGTAACAGAATGACTGCACCAACCGCACCAACGACACTAACGGCACCAACGACACCAACAGCACCAACGGCACCAATGACACCAACGGCACCAACGGCACCAACGGCACCAACGGCACCAACGGCACCAATGGCACCAACGACACCAACGGCACCAACGACACCAACGACACCAATGGCACCAACGGCACCAACGACACCAACGGCACCAACGACACCAATGGCACCAACGACACCAACGACACCGATGGCACCAATGACACCAACAGCACCAGCGGCACCAATGACACCAACGGCACCAACGGCACCAACGACACCAATGGCACCAACGGCACCAACGGCACCAACGACACCAACGGCACCAATGGCACTAACGGCACCAACGACACCAATGGCACTAACGGCACCAACAGCACCAACGGCACCAACGACACCAATGGCACCAACGGCACCAACGGCACCAACCACATGGTACTATGGGGGTTGACAATACAGCCTTCTTCATCTCTCTCTACCCTCATATTTCACTTGATTTACAGTATCTTGTTTTATGTATCACCAAATAGATATACATTGAGTGTACAAAACAATAAGAACACCTTATCTTTCCATGACATAGACTGACCAGTTAAATCCAGGTGAAATCTATGATCCCTTACTGATGTCACTTGTTAAATCCACTTGTTAAATCGAATTCTATCAGTGTACATGAAGGGGAGGAGTCAGGTTCCAAAATTATTTTTAAGCCTTGAGACAATTGAGACATGGATTGTGTATGTGTGCCATGCAGAGGGTGAATTGGCAAGACAAAATATTAAAGTACCTTTGAATGGGGTGTGGTAGTAGAACTGCGACGCTACAGGGTTTTTCACGCTCAACAGTTTCCTGTGTGTATCAAGAACGGTCCACCACCCAAAGGACATCCAGCCAACTTGACGCCAGTGTGGGAAGCATTGGAGTCAACATGGGCCAGTATCCCTGTGGAACGCTTTTCAACACCCTGTAGAGTCCATGGACCCGACAAATTGAGGCTGTTCTGAGTGTTAAAAAGGGGGGGTGCAACTCAATATTAGGAATGTGTTAAAAAAAAAAAATTACTTTAGGAATATTCAGCTCCATACATCAACAAGTAGTGAATCGTCCTGCGTAGGACCGATATAAATTCACCTTTAGAGAGACATGCTGTTACTGGTTAGTTCCACCCGTCCCCAGGATGTCCTGATTTACTAGGATCAGAGTTGTTCCTCTGTTTCTGTTGTTGTGGGTTCGAGAGCCTAAACATTCCTCAGATATCAGGTGACCCCCCCCCCCCCCTCTCTTTGATTCTCTCTGAGTTGTGGGGGTCCAGGGGAGGAGGGTAGCACTCCTTTGTCTGGGCGCTTCAGACCTGAATGACTCCTGTTCATGGGCCTGCGTCCCAAATGGCACCCTATTCACTAAACAGTGCACTATTTATGACCAGTGCCCTCTACAGGGCGCAGGCAGTGACTCATATCCCGATCGTGGCCTCTGCGGTGTCAAGCTCACTTTTACGTGGACACAGGCTGTCAGATATAGTTCTATAACAAAGATGGATTCCTCTGATTCCTTTCTTCTCTTTCTCCAGGGGTCAGGGGGCTCACATCTGTCCTTGTGCTCCCTTCTCCGTCCTCCTCCTCCTCCTTTCTGTCAGTCCTTCACCTCAACCTCTCCTGCCACCCTCTCCAACACCCTCCACTAGGCTAACCTCCCTCCCCCTCCTCCCAACTCCATCCTTTCTCCACCTCCAACATGCCATTTAAAAAATGTACATATATTTGACCTTTATTTAACTAGGCAAGTCCGTTAAGAACACATTCTTATTTTCAATGACGGCCTAGGAACAGTTGGGTTAACTGCCTTGTTCAGGGGCAGAACAACAGATGTTTACCTTGTCAGCTCAGGGATTCGACCTTGCAAACTTTCGGTTACACGTCCAACGCGCATGATGTCATAGAGCTCTGTTGAGTACTCCACTAGGCTACCTGCAGCCATTATCCTCCTCACCCTCATTCTCCACCTTCCGACCCTTCTCTCATCCTCCCTGACATTCCTCCTCTACCCTCTACCGCCGCCCTCCCATCCTCCCTCCAGGGTTTCAGGAAGCCTTGTCTCACTAGGTGACAGGAGTGTGACACAGAACCCAGGCAGAATGTCCAACCAACACTCTCTTAGAGCTGTCTCAGTGTTCCGGAACGCTCCCTTAACATTCCAGAGGGAAGTGGGACAGAACACTCCTGTGTGTGAAACATCCATTTCCTGGTTTCCTTTATATTTTTCCACCTCTTTTGTTTTCTGTCTCTTTTGTCCTCTTCCTGTTCCACTGCTTTCTGTTGTTTTGGTGTGGGTTCTCCACATACCTGCTGCCTCCACTCTACCCCTTCCTCCCCTGATCTCAGAGGTCTTAATGAGGTCTCTACCTTCCCCCCTGATTCTAGAGGTCTTAATGAGGTCTCTACCTTCCCCCCTGATTCTAGAGGTCTTAATGAGGTCTCTACCTTCCCCCCTGATCTCAGAGGACTTTATGAGGTCTCTACCTTCCCCCCTGATTCTAGAGGTCTTAATGAGGTCTCTACCTTCCACCCTGATTCTAGAGGTCTTTATGAGGTCTCTACCTTCCCCCCTGATCTCAGAGGACTTTATGAGGTCTCTACCTTCCCCCCTGATTCTAGAGGTCTTAATGAGGTCTCTACCTTCCCCTCTGATCTCAGAGGACTTTATGAGGTCTCTACCTTCCCCCCTGATTCTAGAGGTCTTAATGAGGTCTCTACCTTCCCCCCTGATCTCAGAGGTCTTTATGAGGTCTCTACCGTCCCCCCTGATCTCAGGAGTCTTTATGAGGTCTCTACCTTCCTCCCCTGACTCTAGAGGTCTTTATAAGGTCTCTACCATCCCCCCTGATCGCAGAGGTCTTTATGAGGTCTCTACCTTCCCCCCTGATTCTAGAGGTCTTCTACCTTCCCTCTATATCTGTCCCTCTCAGTACACAGTCCTTAGCCCCATACCCTCTCTCTCCCCCATACACCCTCTCTCTCTTTCACTCCCTCTATCCCTCTCTCCCTCCCTCCATCCCTCTCCTCCTCCCTTTAACCCTCTCTCTCCTTTCATCCCTCTATCCTTCCTCTATCCCTCCTCTATCCTTCCTCTATCCCTTCTCTATCCTTCCTCTATCCCTCCATAAGCCATATGTTCTAGAGCAAAGTCTGGTGACTTGACAGAGATCCTCTACCCAGTGCTCCAGGTAAGCTGCCTGGTTATAACTGGTCTTAAACTGGCTTCAAGCAGAGATTATGATGTCACAGAGTTCTGTTGACTCCTCCAGAGATCATGATGTCACAGAGCTCAGTTGAGTACTCCAGAGATCATGATGTCACAGAGCTCAGTTGAGTACTCCAGAGATCATGATGTCACAGAGCTCTGTTGAGTACTCCAGAGATCATGATGTCACAGAGCTACATTGAGTACTCCAGAGATCATTCACTAGGAATCTGTTGTTGTGGAGTTTAGGCACTTCACGAGAGAGAGAGAGACAGAGAGACAGAGAGAGAGAGAGAGAGACAGAGAGAGACAGAGAGAGAGAGACAGAGAGAGAGAGAGATTCTCATTAAATTCTCATTAAAAAATATGAATAAGGGAGATATATAAACGCACACATTACAGAAGTTCTCTGTTTAACTTCACAGGGGCTCTGGGTAGGTCACAAACGGCACCTTATTCCCTATATAGTGCACTACTTTTGACTAGAGCCCTATTTGGACTCAGAAGCCGTTTGGGATACAGCCCTCTCCCCCCTGTGTGGAGGCATAGGTCTTCTAAAAAGAAGATTTTCTCAGACACATTGTGATACTTTCCCTGCCCACTTCAAAGTCTCCTATCTGGTCTGAGGCCAGGTTTGAGAAGGTTTGGGACCGCATGAAAGAGCTTCAGACGGTAGAACGGAATCTGAACTGTGAACGAGGACAGAGTCTATCCGGCATCCCGAATGGTAATCTAGTCCCTACGTAGTGCACTACTTTTGCCCAGAGCCCTATAGGGTTAGTCCGACATTGAGGAGCAAGAGACACCTGTCTGAACCATTAGATAGGTCTGACTAACATAACCTAACATCCTCCCTGAGTGTGTGTGTGTGTGTGTACTACTCTGTCCACCAGCTGTCTACCCCCTCCCCATCCCTCCACCACCTCCATTCTATCACTCAGCTAGAGGTTAGAGGTTAGCCCCACATCACATCACAGAGAAGAGGAGAACGAGGACAAATAATGGATAACAGGCAGAACCATCTGGCAAAAATATATACCTCTATACCATTATGACTGGAGAGGTCTGAAGGAGATGTAGAAGAGGAGAGGGGTTGTATGGAGAGAGAGGGGGTGTATGGAGGGAGAGGGGGTGTATGGAGGGAGAGGGGGTGTATGGGACAGAGAAGGGGAATGGGGGAGAGAGAGAGGGGGGTGTGGAGGGAGGGTATATGTTGGAGTGAGGGTGTATGGGGGGGAGGGTGTATGTTGGAGAGAGGGTGTATGGGGGGAGGGTGTATGGGGGGAGGGTGTATGTTGGAGAGAGGGTGTATGGGGGAGGGTGTATGTTGGAGAGAGGGTGTATAGGGGAGGGTGTATGTTGGAGAGAGGGTGTATGGGGGGAGGGTGTATGGGGGGAGGGTGTATGTTGGAGAGAGGGTGTTTGGGGGAGAGAGGGTGTATGTTGGAGAGAGGGTGTTTGGGGGAGAGAGGGTGTATAGGGGGAGGGTGTATGTTGGAGAGAGGGTGTATGGGGGAGAGAGGGTGTTTGGGGGAGAGAGGGTGTTTGGGGGGAGGGTGTATGTTGGAGAGAGGGTGTTTGGGGGAGAGAGGGTGTATGGGGGGAGGGTGTATGTTGGAGAGAGGGTGTATGGGGGAGAGAGGGTGTATGTTGGAGAGAGGGTGTTTGGGGGGAGGGTGTATGTTGGAGAGAGGGTGTTTGGGGGAGAGAGGGTGTTTGGGGGGAGGGTGTATGTTGGAGAGAGGGTGTTTGGGGGGAGGGTGTATGGGGGGAGGGTGTATGTTGGAGAGAGGGTGTATAGGGGAGGGTGTATGTTGGAGAGAGGGTGTTTGGGGGGAGGGTGTATGTTGGAGAGAGGGTGTTTGGGGGAGAGAGGGTGTTTGGGGGGAGGGTGTATGTTGGAGAGAGGGTGTTTGGGGGGAGGGTGTATGGGGGGAGGGTGTATGTTGGAGAGAGGGTGTATAGGGGAGGGTGTATGTTGGAGAGAGGGTGTTTGGGGGGAGGGTGTATGTTGGAGAGAGGGTGTTTGGGGGGAGGGTGTATGGGGGGAGGGTGTATGTTGGAGAGATGGTGTATAGGGGAGGGTGTATGTTAGAGAGAGGGTGTTTGGGGGGAGGGTGTATGTTGGAGAGAGGGTGTATGAGGGGAGGGTGTATGTTGGAGAGAGGGTGTATGTTGGAGAGAGGGTGTATAGGGGGAGGGTGTATGTTGGAGAGAGGGTGTATGGGGGAGGGTGTATGTTGGAGAGAGGGTGTATGGGGGGAGGGTGTATGTTGGAGAGAGGGTGTTTGGGGGAGGGTGTATGTTGGAGAGAGGGTGTATAGGGGGAGGGTGTATGTTGGAGAGAGGGTGTATAGGGGTAGGGTGTATGTTGGAGAGAGGGTGTATGGGGGGAGGGTGTATGTTGGAGAGAGGGTGTATGGGGGGAGGGTGTATGTTGGAGAGAGGGTGTTTGGGGGAGGGTGTATGTTGGAGAGAGGGTGTATGGGGGGAGGGTGTATGTTGGAGAGAGGGTGTATGGGGGGAGGGTGTATGTTGGAGAGAGGGTGTATGTTGGAGAGAGGGTGTATAGGGGGAGGGTGTATGTTGGAGAGAGGGTGTATGGGGGGAGGGTGTATGTTGGAGAGAGGGTGTATGGGGGGAGGGTGTATGTTGGAGAGAGGGTGTTTGGGGGAGGGTGTATGTTGGAGAGAGGGTGTATGTTGGAGAGAGGGTGTATAGGGGGAGGGTGTATGTTGGAGAGAGGGTGTATAGGGGTAGGGTGTATGTTGGAGAGAGGGTGTATGGGGGGAGGGTGTATGTTGGAGAGAGGGTGTATGGGGGGAGGGTGTATGTTGGAGAGAGGGTGTTTGGGGGGGGGTGTATGTTGGAGAGAAGGTGTTTGGGGGAGTGAGGCATTTCTGCCAAAAACAGATACAAAAAAATAAAAAGTTTACTTTCAATTGTCTCTCCTGTGAAGCAGTGACGCGCGACATACGTCTAGTATGTTAGCTTTATTCTCTCTCTCTCTGTCTCTCTGTCTCTCTGTCTCTCTCCCTCTCTGTCTCTCTCTCTCTCTCTCTCTCTCTCTCTCTCTCTCTCGTGAAGTGCCTAAACTCCACAACAACAGATTCCTAGATCTTACCGTGAAATGCTTACGAGCTCTTAACCAACAATGCAGTTCAAGAAATAGAGTTAATAAAATATTTATTAGATAAACTAAAGTAAAACATTACATTTGACAGTTTGTTGGGCCTACCTAGTATATAGGTCCTGGATGGCAGGAAGCTTTGCCCCAGTGATGTACTGGTCTGTACCCACTACCCACTGTAGAGCCTTATGGTCAGATGCCGAGCAGTTTCAATACCAGGCGGTGATGTAAACGGTCAGGATGCTCTCAATGGTGCAGCTGTAGAACTTTTTGAGGAGCTGAGATCCCATTCCAAATCTTTTCAGTCTGAGGGGGAAAAGGTGTTGTCGTGCCTTCACAACTGTCTTGGTGTGTTTGGACTATGATAGTTTGTTGGCTCTCTGTTTCTTTCTCTCTTTCTCTTTCTCTGTCTTTCTCTCTCTCTCTCTCTCTCTCTCTCTCTCTCTCTAAAAGAGATCCAAATAAAAATCAAATCTCTACATCTTTCAAAATCATAATATTATCATCTCCACTTCCTAACTTCACTCAGATCTTCCAGCTCTCCAGTTTGATAAGAAGTAGATAATGTCAAGGCAGTGCTTCATTTTCTCTCTATGAGTCACTATGCAATAAGAAATAGTTATTTGTTTCTTAAATTGTGCTGATCCTTAATTTTCCCCTCGAGAGCCAATTAAGGCTCTGAATAGTGATTACCTCTTGGGTCTGATGTTGTGTGTGTGGTCTGAGGGAGGGAACTGAGGTCTCCCTGGTCATCTGATTGGTTCTCTGAGGTCTCCCTGGTCATCTGATTGGTTCTCTGAGGTCTCCCTGGTCATCTGATTGGGTCTCAGAGGAGGTCAGTTGATCTGATTGGCTCTCTGAGGTCTCCCCGGTCATCTGATTGGGTCTCAGAGGTGGTCAGTTGATCTGATTGGCTCTCTGAAGTCTCCCAGGTCATCTGATTGGGTCTCAGAGGTGGTCAGCTGATCTGATTGGCTCTCTGAAGTCTCCCTGGCCATCTGTTTGGGTCTCAGAGGTGGTCAGTTGATCTGATTGGCTCTCTGAGGTCTCCCTGGTCATCTGATTGAGTCTCTTGGGCAAATGATTCTCTCTAATGGCCAGGTCTACTGCTGATGTGCCCTATGTTGGATGTGTTGTTTCTCCTGGCCTACTGCTACTCCCAGTCCCTGCTAATGGGCACTATGTTGGAGGTGTTGTTTCTCCTGGCCTACTGCTAGTCCCAGTCCCTGCTAATGGGCACTATGTTGGAGGTGTTGTTTCTCCTGGCCTACTGCTAGTCCCAGTCCCTGCTAATGGGCACTATGTTGGAGGTGTTGTTTCTCCTGGCCTACTGCTAGTCCCAGTCCCTGCTAATGGGCACTATGTTGGAGGTGTTGTTTCTCCTGGCCTACTGCTAGTCCCAGTCCCTGCTAATGGGCACTATGTTGGAGGTGTTGTTTCTCCTGGCCTACTGCTACTCCCAGTCCCTGCTAATGGGCACTATGTTGGAGGTGTTGTTTCTCCTGGCCTACTGCTACTCCCAGTCCCTGCTAATGGGCACTATGTTGGAGGTGTTGTTTCTCCTGGCCTACTGCTAGTCCCAGTCCCTGCTAATGGGCACTATGTTGGAGGTGTTGTTTCTCCTGGCCTACTGCTAGTCCCAGTCCCTGCTGATGGGCACTATGTTGGAGGTGTTGTTTCTCCTGGCCTACTGCTACTCCCAGTCCCTGCTAATGGGCACTATGTTGGAGGTGTTGTTTCTCCTGGCCTACTGCTAGTCCCAGTCCCTGCTGATGGGCACTATGTTGGAGGTGTTGTTTCTCCTGGCCTACTGCTAGTCCCAGTCCCTGCTGATGGGCACTATGTTGGAGGTGTTGTTTCTCCTGGCCTACTGCTACTCCCAGTCCCTGCTAATGGGCACTATGTTGGAGGTGTTGTTTCTCCTGGCCTACTGCTACTCCCAGTCCCTGCTAATGGGCACTATGTTGGAGGTGTTGTTTCTCCTGGCCTACTGCTACTCCCAGTCCCTGCTAATGGGCACTATGTTGGAGGTGTTGTTTCTCCTGGCCTACTGCTAGTCCCAGTCCCTGCTAATGGGCACTATGTTGGAGGTGTGGTTTCTCCTGGCCTACTGCTACTCCCAGTCCCTGCTAATGGGCACTATGTTGGAGGTGTTGTTTCTCCTGGCCTACTGCTAGTCCCAGTCCCTGCTAATGGGCACTATGTTGGAGGTGTTGTTTCTCCTGGCCTACTGCTAGTCCCAGTCCCTGCTGAGTTCACTCCCCAGACCTATTTTGGTCATGTGATCTCACCTGAAAGGAGAATAGACTTTAGCGATCAAAATCAGTTACCTGTGGCGCTGATGTTTAGGTCGAGGTATGTATAGTTTTTTTGTGTGCTCTACGGCAACGGTGTCTAGATGGAATTTGTATTTGTCGTCTCAAAAATTGCACCTTTTTTGGAACACCATTATTTTGGTCTTACTGAGATTTACTATCAGGGCCCAGGTCTGACAGAATCTGTGTAGAAGATCTAGGTGCTGCTGTAGGCCCTCCTTGGTTGGGGACAGAAGCACCAGATCATCAGCAAACAGTAGACATTTGACTTCAGATTCTAGTAGGGTGAGGCCGGGTGCTGCAGACTGTTCTAGTGTCTTTGCAAATTCATTGACACATACAGTATCTTGAAGAGGGTCTCTCTATCTATAGAGAATGGAGAGATAGAGGGAAGGATATAGGGAGCGATAGAGTGAAAGGAGGGATGGAGGTTTGATAGAGAGGTCTGATGTGTATCCCCAGGCTACAGTAAAGACACACAAGAGGGATGCCCTGGCCCCCCTTCCTTACTGTGGTGTCTAGTCCTGCCCTGGTCCCCCTTCCTTACTGTGGTGTCTAGTCCTGCCCTGGTCCTTACTGTGGTGTCTAGTCCAGCCCTGGTCCCCTTCCTTACTGTGGTGTCTAGTCCAGCCCTGGTCCTTACTGTGGTGTCTAGTCCAGCCCTGGTCCTTACTGTGGTTTCTAGTCCAGCCCTGGTCCTTACTGTGGTGTCTAGTCCAGCCCTGGTCCCCTTCCTTACTGTGGTGTCTAGTCCAGCCCTGGTCCTTACTGTGGTGTCTAGTCCAGCCCTGGTCCTTACTGTGGTGTCTAGTCCAGCCCTGGTCCTTACTGTGGTGTCTAGTCCTGCCCTGGTCCTTACTGTGGTGTCTAGTCCAGCCCTGGTCCCCTTCCTTACTGTGGTGTCTAGTCCAGGCCTGGCCCCCCTTCCTTACTGTGGTGTCTAGTCCTGCCCTGGTCCTTACTGTGGTGTCTAGTCCAGCCCTGGTCCCCTTCCTTACTGTGGTGTCTAGTCCAGCCCTGGTACTTACTGTGGTGTCTAGTCCAGGCCTGGTCCCCTTCCTTACTGTGGTGTCTAGTCCAGCCCTGATCCCCCTTCCTTACTGTGGTGTCTAGTCCAGCCCTGGTCCTTACTGTGCTGTCTAGTCCAGGCCTGGTCCTTACTGTGATGTCTAGTCCAGCCCTGGTCCCCTTCCTTACTGTGGTGTCTAGTCCATCCCCGGTCCCCTTCCTTACTCTGTGGTGTCTAGTCCAGCCCTGGTCCTTACTGTGGTGTCTAGTCCAGCCCTGGTCCTTACTGTGGTGTCTAGTCCAGGCCTGGTCCCCTTCCTTCCTGTGGTGTCTAGTCCAGCCCTGGTCCTTACTGTGGTGTCTAGTCCAGGCCTGGTCCCCTTCCTTACTGTGATGTCTAGTCCAGCCCTGGTCCCCTTCCTTACTGTGGTGTCTAGTCCAGCCCTGGTCCTTACTGTGGTGTCTAGTCCAGCCCTGGTCCCCTTCCTTACTGTGGTGTCTAGTCCAGCCCTGGTCCCCCTTCCTTACTGTGGTGTCTAGTCCAGCCCTGGTCCTTACTGTGGTGTCTAGTCCAGCCCGGGTCCCCTTCCTTACTGTGGTGTCTAGTCCAGCCCTGGTCCCCCTTCCTTACTGTGGTGTCTAGTCCAGCCCTGGTCCTTACTGTGGTGTCTAGTCCAGCCCTGGTCCCCTTCCTCACTGTGGTGTCTAGTCCAGCCCTGGTCCTTACTGTGGTGTCTAGTCCAGCCCTGGTCCTTACTGTGGTGTCTACTCCAGCCCTGGTACTTACTGTGGTGTCTAGTCCAGCCCTGGTCCCCTTCCTCACTGTGGTGTCTAGTCCAGCCCTGGTTCCCCTTCCTTACTGTGGTGTCTAGTCCAGGCCTGGTCCTTACTGTGGTGTCTAGTCCAGCCCTGGTCCCCTTCCTTACTGTGGTGTCTAGTCCAGGCCTGGTCCCCTTCCTTACTGTGGTGTCTAGTCCAGCCCTGGTCCCCCTTCCTTACTGTGGTGTCTAGTCCAGCCCTGGTCCTTACTGTGGTGTCTAGTCCAGCCCTGGTCCCCTTCCTTACTGTGGTGTCTAGTCCAGCCCTGGTCCCCCTTCCTTACTGTGGTGTCTAGTCCTGCCCTGGTCCCCCTCTTCCGTGTCTGTGTGTGATTTAGACCAGTTCTTTCATCAGTGAAGCTGTGAGATGAATTGCCTCTACTGGGCTGCTGAGCGAGAGAGTGTTAGAGGAGTGAGATGTTATTTGGGGGTTTATGAATGATCGATTAAGCATAGAACCATTTTTATTTGAATGCTTGAACCCTTTTAAGTATGAGAGAGGGAGACAGAGAGAGAGAGAGAGACAGAGAGAGAGAGAGAAGAATCACTGGATTCTCCAATTACATTGAATGAACTACAGGACAAAATAAAAAACCCTCCAATCCAAAAAGGCCTGTGGTGTTGATGTTGAAGTGATCAAATATTACAGACAACAAATTCCAATTGGCTATACTAAAACTCTTTAACATCATCCTCAGCTCTGACATCTTCCCCAATATTTGAAACCAAGTACTGATCACCCCAATCCCCAAAAGTGGAGACAAATTTGACCCCAATAACTACCGTGGGATATGCGTCAACAGCAACCTTGGCAAAATGCTCTGAATTATCATTGACAGCAGACTCGTACATTTCCTAAAAGGCCTTCGACTCAATTTGGCATGAGGGTCTGCTATACAAATTGATGGAAAGTGGTGTTGAGGGAAAAACATATGACATTATAAAATCCATGTACAGAAACAACAAGTGTGCAGTTAAAATAGGAAAAAAACACACACATTTCTTTCCACAGGGCCGTGGGGTGAGACAGGGATGCAGCTTAAGCCCTACCCTCTTCAACATATATATCAACGAATTGGCGCGGGCACTAGAAATGTCTGCAGCACCCGGCCTCACCCTACTAGAATCCGAAGTCAAATGTCTACTGTTTGCTGATGAGCTGGTGCTTTTGTCCCCTACCAAGGAGGGCCTACAGCAGCACCTAGATCTTCTGCACAGATTCTGTCAAACCTGGTCCCTTACAGTAAATCTCAGTGTTCCAAGAAATGTCCAGTCACCAGGACCACAAATACAAATTCCATCTAGACACTGTTGCCCTAGAGCACACAAAAAACTATACATACCTTGGCCTAAACATCAGCGCCACAGGTAACCTCCACCAAGCTGTGAATGATCTTAAATTCTACAACCACCTAAAAGGAAGCGATTCCCAAACCTTCCACAACAAAGCCACAGACAAGCAGGCTGGGGCTCTGTTCACAAAAACAGCCAGACCACACAGAAGCCCAGGACAGAAACACAATTAGACCCAACCAAATCGTGAGAAGACAAAAATACAATTACCTGACACATTGGAAAGAATTTACAATAAAATAGAGCAAACTAGAATGCTATTTGGCCCTAAACAGAGACTACACAGTGGCAGAATACCTGACCACTGTGACTTAAGGAAAGCTTTGACTATGTACAGACTCAATGACCATAGCCTTGCTATATGTATTGGCAAGTGGCCTCAGACAGACAGACAGCCTCGTCTTTGTTGGAGGGTCTGAGGTGAAACCTTAACACCCTGTCTGTGTTTGACGGTCTGAGATTAAACCCTAACACCCTGTCTATGTTTGACGGTCTGAGATTAAACCCTAACACCCTGTCTATGTTGGAGGGTCGTAACCCTACCCCACACACATGGGAAACCTGAATCAGACCCATAAACCACAAAGTCATCCACATAATTCTGTTTTGGAGTGTCTAACCCCCCAGAGTGGGGCAAGGTATAGTCCTGAAGCGCTCAGGTCCGATCCACACATGAGGCAGTCAGCCTATAAACACTGAGGAATGCCCAGCTGTCAATGTGGTGACATCACAGTGCGACTCTACAGCCTTTTAGTGTGTAAACCAACACCGTTAATAACTCATTCTGACACACCATTACATTCATTGACCATAATGAAAATCAAAGTCAATAGTGTAAAGATTGAAACAGAATGCTCCGTCCTACATTCTTTGTATTCATTGATCTGAGGTTGGGGTTGGTTAACGTAACTAACACCAGACGACAATAGGTGTTCGGGCCAACACACACACACACATAAGATGTCCCGAATGGTTAGGATGTTGAGAAAATCACTGGTCACCATCAAACTACAAAACCTCACAATGTGTTTCTGCATTCAAAATAGCATACGTTTCCCTATAGCGCACTACTAGAGCCTGGGCTGTAGTCAAAAGTAATGCACTATGTAGGGAATAGGGTGCCATTAGGCACACACAATAGTATGGAGTTCATACAACCGGTTAACTGTAGACTAGTGGTTAACTGTAGACTAGTGGTTAACTGTAGACTAGTGGTTAACTGTAGACTACTGGTTTACTGTAGACTACTGGTTAACTGTAGACTACTGGTTAACTGTAGACTAGTGGTTAACTGTAGACTAGTGGTTATGCTTCACAACAGGACCATTACTGACATGGTTCACAACAGGACCATTACTGACATGGTTCACCACAGGACCATAACTGACATGCTTCACAACAGGACCATAACTGACATGGTTCACCACAGGACCATAACTGACATGGTTCACCACAGGACCATAACTGACATGGTTCACCACAGGACCATAACTGACATGGTTCACCACAGGACCATAACTGACATGGTTCACCACAGGACCATAACTGACATGGTTCACAACAGGACCATAACTGACATGGTTCACAACAGGACCATTACTGACATGGTTCACAACAGGACCATTACTGACATGCTTCATAGGACCATAACTGACATGGTTCACCACAGGACCATTACTGACAATGCTTCACAACAGGACCATAACTGACATGCTTCATAGGACCATAACTGACATGGTTCATAGGACCATTACAGACATGGTTCATAGGACCATAACTGACATGGTTCACCACAGGACCATTACAGACATGGTTCATAGAACCATTACAGACATGGTTCATAGGACCATTACAGACATGGTTCATAGGACCATTACAGACATGGTTCATAGGACCATTACAGACATGGTTCATAGGACCATTACAGACATGGTTCATAGGACCATTACAGACATGGTTCATAGGACCATTACAGACATGGTTCATAGGACCATAACTGAGATTATTTTTATATCCAAAATATCTCCGTTATTTTGGCGCGTTATGTTCAGAAATCCACACGCTCGAGCTGTCACGACGATGCAGACGCCAAATAGTATCCGTAATGTCCACTGAAAAATGTCAATTTTTTTTTTATAATCAAGCCTTTATTTTACTTAGATTGACACCGGTGGTTCAATTGACTCTAGGATGATAAGTGAGAATTTGTCCTCGAGTTTCTTGGCTATCTACATTGTTTTGTCCACAAGCTAGGTTATTTTTCAATGCTTGAAAAGTTTGTGTTGACCCTGACTGCGCCTCAGGTTGTAGCTAGCAGCAGACCTGGTAGCTAAGATGTGAAGTAGACAGTTTGACGTGGGTATTTATTTATCTAATATGCTTCCAGCAGCACCTCAGGTCATTAGCCTCCCAGTCCCCTGGGGGGCGCTGTCTCCTCTGTCTGCTCTGTCCGACAGCACACTAATTGGACTGGGATTATTTACCGCTCTCGCTGAGTCTCTGGGGGTTAATACACTAACAAAACACTGTTATTATTCATGTAGGAAGCGCTTTAGCTAACTCTGTAATTCCACTCTTCCTCAATGGGGGGGGGGGGGACCAGCCCTCGCACTCAATTCTGGACCTCCAAGCCAGTTCCACTCCTTTTTTTCATTGTTCCCTTCTAATAAGGGACTGATTTAGACCTGGGACACCAGGTGGGTGCAATTAATGATCAGGTAGGACAAAAAAACAGCAGGTTCCGAACCTCGTGGCATAATAGTTGAATACCTCCTGGTTTAGACATTTTGTGTAAGTGCGTAAGTGTGTGTTTGTGTGTGTGTGTGTGTGCGAGCGTAAGTGTGTGTAAGTCTGTGGGTGTGGGTGTGTGCGTATGTGCGCGTGTGTGTGCACGCGCGTTATGTGTGTGTGCACGTGTGTGATTGTGTGCATGTGTGCGTGTGTGTGTGCGAGAGTGTGTGTGTGCATGCGTGTGTGTGTGCGTGCGTGCTTGTGTGTGTGTATGCGTGTATGTGTGTGTGTGCGTGCGTGTTTGTGTGTGTGTGTGCGTGTATGTGTGTGTGTGCGTGTGTGTGTGTGTGTGTGTGTTCATGCACGTATTTGTGTGACCGCATACATCATGCTCAAACAGAACTATGTCAGTGATGTCATTCATGAAAGATAATAACCTACCATGGTAAAGATATGATGTCTCTACTGTCCCTACTATACCTACTGTCTCTACTATACCTACTGTCTCTACTATACCTACTGTCCCTACTATACCTACTGTCTCTACTATACCTACTGTCCCTACTATACCTACTGTCTCTACTATACCTACTGTCTCTACTATACCTACTGTCCCTACTATACCTACTGTCTCTACTACACCTACTGTCCCTACTATACCTACTGTCTCTACTATACCTACTGTCCCTACTATACCTATTGTCCCTACTATACCTACTGTCTCTACTATACCTACTGTCCCTACTATACCTACTATACCTACTATACCTACTGTCTCTACTATACCTACTGTCTCTACTATACCTACTGTCTCTACTATACCTACTGTCCCTACTATACCTACTGTCTCTACTATACCTACTGTCTCTACTATACCTACTGTCTCTACTATACCTACTGTCTCTACTATACCTAGAGACAGTAGGTATAGTAGAGACAGACAGAGACAGACCTCCTCCCTCTAGACATGGTTCAGACCTCCAGCCTCTAGACATGTTGTTTTTACTGTGAATGTCTTTATTCAGTCCTGGTTCAGACCTCTAGACTCTAGATATGTAATTCATCACAAACAGTAACCACAGGACTGAGTCGTTAAACAGAGCCAGAAGCTAGACATTTACTTCATCATTCCCCCAGCAGCAGTATTGCATGAACCACTTAGTAGATTAGCTATTATGTCATTATTAATAATTCCTATACACTCCCTGTTTTATATGCTGCTTTGTGCAATAATTTGATTTGACTTTAAATGAAGGTTTATTATTATAGCCTTCAGTCTTATGTTTTATTCTGCCAACAAATAAACAAACAAACCAAAAAACAGCGATCCTGGAGAGAGAGAAAGAGAGAGAGAGAGAGAGAGAGAGAGAGAGAGAGAGAGAGAGTGAGAGAGAGAGAGAGAGAGAGAGAGAGAGAGAGAGAGAGAGAGAAAGAGAGAGACAGAGAGAGAGAGAGAGAGAGAGAGAGAGAGAGAGAGAGAGAGACAGAGAGAGAGAGAGAGAGAGAGAGAGAGAGAGAGAGAGAGAGAGAGAGAGAGAGAGAGAGAGAAAATACATCCCGGTTTGTTTACTTCTTCCCATCAGTATAGATCTGATTCTATTTATTCTATTTCTATTTACAGGGCCTCTACTCGTGCTTTACGGTTGGCATGTCATTATTAAACTCATTCATTATTAACTAGAATGTGTCTGTGGAGTCGTAATGATGGCAGTGTGAAGACGTATAGATGTGTTATTTAGGTGAAGGGGGTATCATTTATTTAGTCCATTAATCCAATTGTAATTTAATGAAAGGCTGGGTTAGCAGTAGACATCAAGTATCCAGACTGGATCTGTGTCCCAAATGACCCCTACGGTATATAGTGCACGCCTTTTAACCAGCGCCCATAGAGATCTGATCAAAATTTGTGCACTATATAGGGAATATGGTGCCAGGGCCAATAGGGTTCTGGTCTAAAGTAGTGCACTATATAGGGAATAGGGTGCCAGGGCCAATAGGGTTCTGGTCTAAAGTAGTGCACTATATAGGGAATAGGGTGCCAGGGCCAATAGGGTTCTGGTCTAAAGTAGTGCACTATATAGGGAATAGGGCATTTTAGACTCATTCTAATAGAGTTCTTTTCTTCTCTCAGGGCCTTACAATGCAGAACGAGGGGGAACCGTTTAGACACGCCTCCTGTTCCAACCTGTCTGAGCATTTCAGATGAAACCAAATCACTCTGTCTTTCTCTTCTTCCTGAGGACACTTTCCATTTTCCATCAACCAACTCCAAGAAGTTCCGGGTAGTTCTTCAAACGTCTCACTTTTCTCACTTGGTACTGGTAAAGAGCGATATTACCATAACCGTTCAC
Organism: Oncorhynchus kisutch; assembly: GCF_002021735.2. Classification (NCBI taxonomy): domain Eukaryota; kingdom Metazoa; phylum Chordata; class Actinopteri; order Salmoniformes; family Salmonidae; genus Oncorhynchus; species Oncorhynchus kisutch. The sequence goes on from NC_034199.2 coordinate 48,301,730, forward strand.
ATATAGACTAACCCAGTGCAGAAAGAAAAGACCAAAACTAAAACAGGGTAAAAGCTGGTTTAAATGACGTCCCTTGCCATAATAACACCATTCAATCCTGGGTCTTTTCTACTAAAGCATATTTCACGTTTTGTTAGTTGTATGTACAGGATACACATAGTTTACACCATCCAGCCAAATGCAGGTTCCTTCTGGACAATACAGTGACAATAAGAACAAATACAAGATTTCAGTAAGGGAGAGAACAGATCCTAACTGGGGGGGGGGGTCCTTGATGATGCTGCAGGTCTTCCTCAGACTTCATGTTCCGATTCCGTCTGCCCAACGGTAAGGGAGAGAACAGATCCTAACTGGGGGGGGGTCCTTGATGATGCTGCAGGTCTTCCTCAGACTTCATGTTCCGATTCCGTCTGCCCAACGGTAAGGGAGAGAACAGATCCTAACTAGGGGGGGGGGGTCCTTGATGATGCTGCAGGTCTTCCTCAGACTTCATGTTCCGATTCCGTCTGCCCAACGGTAAGGGAGAGAACAGATCCTAGCTGGGGGGGGGGGGTCCTTGATGATGCTGCAGGTCTTCCTCAGACTTCATGTTCCGATTCCGTCTGCCCAACGTTAAGGGAGAGAACAGATCCTAGCTGGGGGGGGGGGGGGGGGTCCTTGATGATGCTGCAGGTCTTCCTCAGACTTCATGTTCCGATTCCGTCTGCCCAACGGTAAGGGAGAGAACAGATCCTAACTGGGGGGGGGGGGGGGGGGGTCCTTGATGATGCTGCAGGTCTTCCTCGGACTTCATGTTCCGATTCCGTCTGCCCAACGGTAAGGGAGAGAACAGATCCTAACTGGGGGGGGGGGGGGGGGGGGGGGGGGTCCTTGATGATGCTGCAGGTCTTCCTCAGACTTCATGTTCCGATTCCGTCTGCCCAACGGTAAGGGAGAGAACAGATCCTAACTGGGGGGGGGGGGTCCTTGATGATGCTGCAGGTCTTCCTCAGACTCCATGTTCCGATTCCGTCTGCCCAACGGTAAGGGAGAGAACAGATCCTAACTGGGGGGGGGGGGTCCTTGATGATGCTGCAGGTCTTCCTCAGACTTCATGTTCCGATTCCGTCTGCCCAACGGTAAGGGAGAGAACAGATCCTAACTGGGGGGGTCCTTGATGATGCTGCAGGTCTTCCTCAGACTTCATGTTCCGATTCCGTCTGCCCAACGGTAAGGGAGAGAACAGATCCTAACTGGGGGGGGTCCTTGATGATGCTGCAGGTCTTCCTCAGACTTCATGTTCCGATTCCGTCTGCCCAACGGTAAGGGAGAGAACAGATCCTAACTGGGGGGGTCCTTGATGATGCTGCAGGACTTCCTCAGACTTCATATTCCGATTCCGTATGCCCAACGGTAAGGGAGAGAACAGATCCTAACTGGGGGGGGGGTCCTTGATGATGCTGCAGGTCTTCCTCAGACTTCATGTTCCGATTCCGTCTGCTCAACGGTAAGGGAGAGAACAGATCCTAACTGGGGGGGGGGGTCCTTGATGATGCTGCAGGTCTTCCTCAGACTTCATGTTCCGATTCCGTCTGCCCAACGGTAAGGGAGAGAACAGATCCTAACTGGGGGGGTCCTTGATGATGCTGCAGGTCTTCCTCAGACTTCATGTTCCGATTCCGTCTGCCCAACGGTAAGGGAGAGAACAGATCCTAAATGGGGGGGGGGTCCTTGATGATGCTGCAGGTCTTCCTCAGACTTCATATTCCGATTCCGTCTGCCCAACGGTAAGGGAGAGAACAGATCCTAGCTGGGGGGCGGTCCTTGATGATGCTGCAGGTCTTCCTCAGACTTCATGTTCTGATTCCGTCTGCCCAACGGTAAGGGAGAGAACAGATCCTAGCTGGGGGGGGGGGGGGGTCCTTGATGATGCTGCAGGTCTTCCTCAGACTTCATGTTCCGATTCCGTCTGCCCAACGGTAAGGGAGAGAACAGATCCTAACTGGGGGGGGTCCTTGATGATGCTGCAGGTCTTCCTCAGACTTCATGTTCCGATTCCGTCTGCCCAACGGTAAGGGAGAGAACAGATCCTAACTGGGGGGGTCCTTGATGATGCTGCAGGTCTTCCTCAGACTTCATGTTCCGATTCCGTCTGCCCAACGGTAAGGGAGAGAACAGATCCTAACTGGGGGGGTCCTTGATGATGCTGCAGGTCTTCCTCAGACTTCATGTTCCGATTCCGTCTGCCCAACGGTAAGGGAGAGAACAGATCCTAACTGGGGGGGTCCTTGATGATGCTGCAGGTCTTCCTCAGACTTCATGTTCCGATTCCGTCTGCCCAACGGTAAGGGAGAGAACAGATCCTAGCTGGGGGGGGGGGGGGGGGGGTCCTTGATGATGCTGCAGGTCTTCCTCAGACTTCATGTTCCGATACCGTCTGCCCAACGTTAAGGGAGAGAACAGATCCTAGCTGGGGGGGGGGGTCCTTGATGATACTGCAGGTCTTCCTCAGACTTCATGTTCCGATTCCGTCTGCCCAACGGTAAGGGAGAGAACAGATCCTAACTGGGGGGGGGGGGGGGGGGTCCTTGATGATGCTGCAGGTCTTCCTCAGACTTCATGTTCCGATTCCGTCTGCCCAACGGTAAGGGAGAGAACAGATCCTAACTGGGGGGGGGGGGGGGGTCCTTGATGATGCTGCAGGTCTTCATCAGACTTCATGTTCCGATTCCGTCTGCCCAACGGTAAGGGAGAGAACAGATCCTAACTGGGGGGGTCCTTGATGATGCTGCAGGTCTTCCTCAGACTTCATGTTCCGATTCCGTCTGCCCAACGGTAAGGGAGAGAACAGATCCTAACTGGGGGGGTCCTTGATGATGCTGCAGGTCTTCCTCAGACTTCATGTTCCGATTCCGTCTGCCCAACGGTAAGGGAGAGAACAGATCCTAACTGGGGGGGTCCTTGATGATGCTGCAGGTCTTCCTCAGACTTCATGTTCCGATTCCGTCTGCCCAACGGTAAGGGAGAGAACAGATCCTAACTGGGGGGGTCCTTGATGATGCTGCAGGACTTCCTCAGACTTCATATTCCGATTCCGTCTGCCCAACGGTAAGGGAGAGAACAGATCCTAACTGGGGGGGGGGGGTCCTTGATGATGCTGCAGGTCTTCCTCAGACTTCATGTTCCGATTCCGTCTGCCCAACGGTAAGGGAGAGAACAGATCCTAACTGGGGGGGGGGGGTCCTTGATGATGCTGCAGGTCTTCCTCAGACTTCATGTTCCGATTCCGTCTGCCCAACGGTAAGGGAGAGAACAGATCCTAACTGGGGGGGGTCCTTGATGATGCTGCAGGTCTTCCTCAGACTTCATGTTCCGATTCCGTCTGCCCAACGGTAAGGGAGAGAACAGATCCTAACTGGGGGGGGGGGGGGTCCTTGATGATGCTGCAGGTCTTCCTCAGACTTCATGTTCCGATTCCGTCTGCCCAACGGTAAGGGAGAGAACAGATCCTAACTGGGGGGGGGGGGTCCTTGATGATGCTGCAGGTCTTCCTCAGACTTCATGTTCCGATTCCGTCTGCCCAACGGTAAGGGAGAGAACAGATCCTAACTGGGGGGGTCCTTGATGATGCTGCAGGTCTTCCTCAGACTTCATGTTCCGATTCCGTCTGCCCAACGGTAAGGGAGAGAACAGATCCTAACTGGGGGGGGTCCTTGATGATGCTGCAGGTCTTCCTCAGACTTCATGTTCCGATTCCGTCTGCCCAACGGTAAGGGAGAGAACAGATCCTAACTGGGGGGGTCCTTGATGATGCTGCAGGACTTCCTCAGACTTCATATTCCGATTCCGTCTGCCCAACGGTAAGGGAGAGAACAGATCCTAACTGGGGGGGGGGTCCTTGATGATGCTGCAGGTCTTCCTCAGACTTCATGTTCCGATTCCGTCTGCCCAACGGTAAGGGAGAGAACAGATCCTAACTGGGGGGGGGGGGTCCTTGATGATGCTGCAGGTCTTCCTCAGACTTCATGTTCCGATTCCGTCTGCCCAACGGTAAGGGAGAGAACAGATCCTAACTGGGGGGGTCCTTGATGATGCTGCAGGTCTCCCTCAGACTTCATGTTCCGATTCCGTCTGCCCAACGGTAAGTGAGAGAACAGATCCTAAATGGGGGGGGGGGGTCCTTGATGATGCTGCAGGTCTTCCTCAGACTTCATATTCCGATTCCGTCTGCCCAACGGTAAGGGAGAGAACAGATCCTAGCTGGGGGGCGGTCCTTGATGATGCATCAGGTCTTCCTCAGACTTCATGTTCTGATTCCATCTGCCCAACGGTAAGGGAGAGAACAGATCCTAGCTGGGGGGGGGGGGGGTCCTTGATGATGCTGCAGGTCTTCCTCAGACTTCATGTTCCGATTCCGTCTGCCCAACGGTAAGGGAGAGAACAGATCCTAACGGGGGGGTCCTTGATGATGCTGCAGGTCTTCCTCAGACTTCATGTTCCGATTCCGTCTGCCCAACGGTAAGGGAGAGAACAGATCCTAACTGGGGGGGTCCTTGATGATGCTGCAGGTCTTCCTCAGACTTCATGTTCCGATTCCGTCTGCCCAACGGTAAGGGAGAGAACAGATCCTAACTGGGGGGGTCCTTGATGATGCTGCAGGTCTTCCTCAGACTTCATGTTCCGATTCCGTCTGCCCAACGGTAAGGGAGAGAACAGATCCTAACTGGGGGGGTCCTTGATGATGCTGCAGGTCTTCCTCAGACTTCATGTTCCGATTCCGTCTGCCCAACGGTAAGGGAGAGAACAGATCCTAACTGGGGGGGGGGGGGGGGGGGTCCTTGATGATGCTGCAGGTCTTCCTCAGACTTCATGTTCCGACTCCGTCTGCCCAACGGTAAGGGAGAGAACAGATCCTAACTGGGGGGGGGGGGGGGTCCTTGATGATGCTGCAGGTCTTCATCAGACTTCATGTTCCGATTCCGTCTGCCCAACGGTAAGGGAGAGAACAGATCCTAACTGGGGGGGGGGGGGGGGGTCCTTGATGATGCTGCAGGTCTTCCTCAGACTTCATGTTCCGATTCCGTCTGCCCAACGGTAAGGGAGAGAACAGATCCTAACTGGGGGGGTCCTTGATGATGCTGCAGGTCTTCCTCAGACTTCATGTTCCGCTTCCGTCTGCCCAACGGTAAGGGAGAGAACAGATCCTAACTGGGGGGGTCCTTGATGATGCTGCAGGACTTCCTCAGACTTCATATTCCGATTCCGTCTGCCCAACGGTAAGGGAGAGAACAGATCCTAACTGGGGGGGGGGGGGGGTCCTTGATGATGCTGCAGGTCTTCCTCAGACTTCATGTTCCGATTCCGTCTGCCCAACGGTGAGGGAGAGAACAGATCCTAACTGGGGGGGTCCTTGATGATGCTGCAGGACTTCCTCAGACTTCATATTCCGATTCCGTCTGCCCAACGGTAAGGGAGAGAACAGATCCTAACTGGGGGGGGGGGTCCTTGATGATGCTGCAGGTCTTCCTCAGACTTCATGTTCCGATTCCGTCTGCCCAACGGTAAGGGAGAGAACAGATCCTAACTGGGGGGGGGGGGGGTCCTTGATGATGCTGCAGGTCTTCCTCAGACTTCATGTTCCGATTCCGTCTGCCCAACGGTAAGGGAGAGAACAGATCCTAACTGGGGGGGTCCTTGATGATGCTGCAGGTCTTCCTCAGACTTCATGTTCCGATTCCGTCTGCCCAACGGTAAGGGAGAGAACAGATCCTAAATGGGGGGGGGGGTCCTTGATGATGCTGCAGGTCTTCCTCAGACTTCATATTCCGATTCCGTCTGCCCAACGGTAAGGGAGAGAACAGATCCTAGCTGGGGGGCGGTCCTTGATGATGCTGCAGGTCTTCCTCAGACTTCATGTTCTGAATCCGTCTGCCCAACGGTAAGGGAGAGAACAGATCCTAGCTGGGGGGGGGGGGTCCTTGATGATGCTGCAGGTCTTCCTCAGACTTCATGTTCCGATTCCGTCTGCCCAACGGTAAGGGAGAGAACAGATCCTAACTGGGGGGGTCCTTGATGATGCTGCAGGTCTTCCTCAGACTTCATGTTCCGATTCCGTCTGCCCAACGGTAAGGGAGAGAACAGATCCTAACTGGGGGGGTCCTTGATGATGCTGCAGGTCTTCCTCAGACTTCATGTTCCGATTCCGTCTGCCCAACGGTAAGGGAGAGAACAGATCCTAACTGGGGGGGTCCTTGATGATGCTGCAGGTCTTCCTCAGACTTCATGTTCCGATTCCGTCTGCCCAACGGTAAGGGAGAGAACAGATCCTAACTGGGGGGGTCCTTGATGATGCTGCAGGACTTCCTCAGACTTCATATTCCGATTCCGTCTGCCCAACGGTAAGGGAGAGAACAGATCCTAACTGGGGGGGGGGGGTCCTTGATGATGCTGCAGGTCTTCCTCAGACTTCATGTTCCGATTCCGTCTGCCCAACGGTAAGGGAGAGAACAGATCCTAACTGGGGGGGGGGGGTCCTTGATGATGCTGCAGGTCTTCCTCAGACTTCATGTTCCGATTCCGTCTGCCCAACGGTAAGGGAGAGAACAGATCCTAACTGGGGGGGTCCTTGATGATGCTGCAGGTCTTCCTCAGACTTCATGTTCCGATTCCGTCTGCCCAACGGTAAGGGAGAGAACAGATCCTAACTGGGGGGGTCCTTGATGACTCTTAAAGCAGGGGCAACCGACCCTGTTTTAGTTAAGAGTCAGTGTGAAGGAGGTGTTGTTGCCAACCCCCACAGCCTGTGTTCCGCCCGTCAGGAAGTACAGGATCCATTTGCAGAGGGTGATGTCCAGACCCAGGGCTCTGAGCTTGTTGTCGAGCTTGGAGGGAACAATAGTGTTGAATGCTGAACTGTAGTCGATGAACAGCAATCTCACGTCGTACCTGCTAGCCTTGTACACGTCTCACTCCGAGTCATCGGGGTTCATACCTGCTAGTCTTGTACACGTCTCACTCCGAGTCATCGGGGTTCATACCTGCTAGTCTTGTACATGTCTCACTCCGAGTCATCAGGGTTCGTACCTGCTAGTCTTGTACACATCTAGCTCCACTGAGTCATCAAGGTTCATTCTGCTGACATTTAATGCTGCAGTAGGGTCAGTCAGCATGGTACGAGTATCTCCATTCATCCAGGGTTTTTGGTTGGTGGTATCTCATCAACATCCAGGTTTTTGGTTGGTGGTATCTCATCAACATCCAGGGTTTTTGGTTGA
>NC_034199.2:48313982-48366482 GCF_002021735.2 Oncorhynchus kisutch
CTGAGGGAAGCTGAGGGTTGGGATGGGCTGAGGGAAGCTGAGTGTTGGGATGGGCTGAGGGAAGCTGAGGGTTGGGATGGGCTGAGGGAAGCTGAGTGTTGGGATGGGCTGAGGGAAGCTGAGGGTTGGGATGGGCTGAGGGAAGCTGAGGGTTGGGATGGGATGGGCTGGGCTGAGGGAAGCTGAGGGGTGGGGTGGGATGGGCTGAGGGAAGCTGAGTGTTGGGATGGGCTGAGGGAAGCTGAGTGTTGGGATGGGCTGAGGGAAGCTGAGGGTTGGGAAGGGCTGAGGGAAGCTGAGGGTTGGGCTGGGCTGAGGGAAGCTGAGGGTTGGGATGGGCTGATGGACGCTGAGGGTTGGGATGGGATGGGCTGAGGGAAGCTGAGGGTTGGGATGGGCTGAGGGAAGCTGAGGGTTGGGATGGGCTGAGGGTTGGGATGGGATGGGCTGAGGGAAGCTGAGGGTTGGGATGGGCTGAGGGAAGCTGAGGGTTGGGATGTGATGGGCTGAGGGAAGCTGAGGGTTAGGATGGGCTGAGGGAAGCTGAGGGTTGGGATGGGATGGGGGAAGCTGAGGGTTGGGATGGGCTGAGGGAAGCTGAGGGTTGGGATGGGCTGAGGGAAGCTGAGTGTTGGGATGGGCTGAGGGAAGCTGAGGGTTGGGATGGGCTGAGGGAAGCTGAGGGTTGGGATGGGCTGAGGGAAGCTGAGGGTTGGGATGGGCTGAGGGAAGCTGAGGGTTGGGATGGGCTGAGGGAAGCTGAGGGTTGGGATGGGATGGGCTGGGCTGAGGGAAGCTGAGGGGTGGGGTGGGATGGGCTGAGGGAAGCTAAGTGTTGGGATGGGCTGAGGGAAGCTGAGTGTTGGGATGGGCTGAGGGAAGCTGAGGGTTGGGAAGGGCTGAGGGAAGCTGAGGGTTGGGCTGGGCTGAGGGAAGCTGAGGGTTGGGATGGGCTGATGGACGCTGAGGGTTGGGATGGGATGGGCTGAGGGAAGCTGAGGGTTGGGATGGGCTGAGGGTTGGGATGGGATGGGCTGAGGGAAGCTGAGGGTTGGGATGGGCTGAGGGAAGCTGAGGGTTGGGATGTGATGGGCTGAGGGAAGCTGAGGGTTAGGATGGGCTGAGGGAAGCTGAGGGTTGGGATGGGATGGGCTGAGGGAAGCTGAGGGATGGGATGGGCTGAGGGAAGCTGAGGGTTGGGATGGGCTGAGGGAAGCTGAGGGTTGGGATGGGCTGAGGGAAGCTGAGGGTTGGGATGGGCTGAGGGAAGCTGAGGGTTGGGATGGGCTGAGGGAAGCTGAGGGTTGGGATGGGCTGAGGGAAGCTGAGGGATGGGATGGGCTGAGGGAAGCTGAGGGTTGGGATGGGCTGAGGGAAGCTGAGGGTTGGGATGGGCTGAGGGAAGCTGAGGGTTGGGATGGGCTGAGGGAAGCTGAGGGTTGGGATGGGCTGAGGGAAGCTGAGGGTTGGGATGGGATGGGCTGGGCTGAGGGAAGCTGAGGGGTGGGGTGGGATGGGCTGAGGGAAGCTAAGTGTTGGGATGGGCTGAGGGAAGCTGAGTGTTGGGATGGGCTGAGGGAAGCTGAGGGTTGGGAAGGGCTGAGGGAAGCTGAGGGTTGGGCTGGGCTGAGGGAAGCTGAGGGTTGGGATGGGCTGATGGACGCTGAGGGTTGGGATGGGATGGGCTGAGGGAAGCTGAGGGTTGGGATGGGCTGAGGGAAGCTGAGGGTTGGGATGGGCTGAGGGTTGGGATGGGATGGGCTGAGGGAAGCTGAGGGTTGGGATGGGCTGAGGGAAGCTGAGGGTTGGGATGTGATGGGCTGAGGGAAGCTGAGGGTTAGGATGGGCTGAGGGAAGCTGAGGGTTGGGATGGGATGGGCTGAGGGAAGCTGAGGGATGGGATGGGCTGAGGGAAGCTGAGGGTTGGGATGGGCTGAGGGAAGCTGAGGGTTGGGATGGGCTGAGGGAAGCTGAGGGTTGGGATGGGCTGAGGGAAGCTGAGGGTTGGGATGGGCTGAGGGAAGCTGAGGGTTGGGATGGGCTGAGGGAAGCTGAGGGATGGGATGGGCTGAGGGAAGCTGAGGGTTGGGATGGGCTGAGGGAAGCTGAGGGTTGGGATGGGCTGAGGGAAGCTGAGGGTTGGGATGGGCTGAGGGAAGCTGAGGGTTGGGATGGGCTGAGGGAAGCTGAGGGTTGGGATGGGCTGAGGGAAGCTGAGGGTTGGGATGGGCTGAGGGAAGCTGAGGGTTGGGATGGGCTGAGGGAAGCTGAGGGTTGGGATGGGCTGAGGGAAGCTGAGGGTTGGGATGGGCTGAGGGAAGCTGAGGGTTGGGATGGGCTGAGGGAAGCTGAGGGTTGGGATGGACTGAGGGAAGCTGAGGGTTGGGATGGGCTGAGGGAAGCTGAGGGTTGGGATGGACTGAGGGTTGGGATGGGATGGGCTGAGGGAAGCTGAGGGTTGGGCTGGGCTGAGGGAAGCTGAGGGTTGGGATGGGCTGATGGACGCTGAGGGTTGGGATGGGATGGGCTGAGGGAAGCAGAGGGTTGGGATATGGAATTGGAGACAGGTGGGAGTGGAGTTGCTGTGTGAGAGAGAGAGAATGATGGTCAAAGATAAATGGGGGGGGGGGAAGTCTATAATAAAACATAATACAAGTACATTTGAATGGGTCTGTGGGAGGGGTCTCAGATGGTTGAGGGACAGATATTGGGGAACTGTGGGGGGGGGATCTTGGAGGGTTCGGGTTTCACAAGATTGTGATCATGAAAAGGAAACCTTGACATATATATTATATCACTATCATGCACACGCACCCTCACACACAAGGATGATACATGTTTGATAGTAGTAGTAGACACCCTCACACATAAGGACGGCTTTGTTGCAGGAAGACTGATACATGTTTGATAGTGTCTTGATGCTGTCGTGTTTGATAGTGTCTTGATGCTGTCGTGTTTGATAGTGTCTTGATGCTGTAGTGTTTGATAGTGTCTTGATGCTGTAGTGTTTGATAGTGTCTTGATGCTGTAGTGTTTGATAGGGTCTTGATGCTGTAGTGTTTGATAGTGTCTTGATGCCGTAGTGTTTGATAGGGTCTTGATGCTGTAGTGTTTGATAGTGTCTTGATGCTGTAGTGTTTGATAGTGTCTTGATGCTGTAGTGTTTGATAGTGTCTTGATGCTGTAGTGTTTGATAGTGTCTTGATGCTGTCGTGTTTGATAGTGTCTTGATGCTGTCGTGTTTGATAGTGTCTTGATGCTGTAGTGTTTGATAGTGTCTTGATGCTGTAGTGTTTGATAGGGTCTTGATGCTGTAGTGGTTGATAGTGTCTTGATGCTGTAGTGGTTGATAGTGTCTTGATGCTGTAGTGGTTGATAGTGTCTTGATGCTGTCGTGTTTGATAGTGTCTTGATGCTGTCGTGTTTGATAGTGTCTTGATGCTGTCGTGTTTGATAGTGTCTTGATGCTGTAGTGTTTGATAGTGTCTTGATGCTGTAGTGTTTGATAGGGTCTTGATGCTGTAGTGGTTGATAGTGTCTTGATGCTGTAGTGTTTGATAGTGTCTTGATGCTGTAGTGGTTGATAGTGTCTTGATGCTGTCGTGTTTGATAGTGTCTTGATGCTGTCGTGTTTGATAGTGTCTTGATGCTGTCGTGTTTGATAGTGTCGTGATGCTGTAGTGTTTGATAGTGTCTTGATGCTGTCGTGTTTGATAGTGTCTTGATGCTGTAGTGTTTGTCCTTCGTGTTCTAATATTTTAATGTTACCCCCTTCCTTGTGTTTATTTGTAATAAATAATTATTTAAAAAATAAATAAAAATAAAATCAAACATCACAAACCACACAGAGGACAGGTACATTCCAACCACAAATAAGTCCCCAATCAATACTTGAAATTGGCCGATCGGCACCAATCAAATCCATATAAATCCAAATTCCTAACTCTTCACAGTACATTCGGAAAGTATTCAGACCCCTTGACTTGTTCCACATTTTGTGACGTTACAGCCCTGTTCTGAAATTGATTCAATTATTTTCCCCTCATCAATCTACACACAATACACCATAATGACAAAGCGTAAACAGTTTTTAGAAATGTTTGCAAATGTATTACAAATAAAAAGCATAAGTACCTTATATACATAAGTATTCAGACCCTTTGCTATGAGACTCTAAATTGAGCTCAGGTGCATCTCATTTCCATTGATCATCCTTGATTGGAGTCCACCTGTGAAAAATTCAATTGATTGGACATGATTTAGAAAGGCACACACCTGTCTATATAAGGGTCCCACAATTGACAGTGCATGTCACACCATAAACCAAGCCATGAGGTCGATGGAATTGTCCGTAGTGCTTCGAGACTGGATTGTGTCGTGGCACAGATCTGGGGACACAGTGGCCTCCATCATTCTTAAATGTAAGTAGTTTGGAATCACCAAGACTCTTCCTAGAGCTGGCCTCCTGGCCAAACTGATCAATCGGGGGAGAAGGGCCTTGGTCAGGGAGGTGACCAAGAACCTGATGGTCACTCTGACAGAGCTCCAGAGTTCCGCTGTGGAGATGGGAGAACCTTCCATAAGGACAACCATCTCTGCAGCACTCCACCAATCAGGCCTTTATGGTAGAGTGGCCAGACAGAAGCCGCTCCTCAGTAAAAGGCACATAACAGCCCGCTTGGAGTATGCCAAAAGGCACCTAAAGAACTCTCAGACCATGAGAAACAAGATTCTCTAGTCCAATGGAACCAAGATTAAACTCCTTTGTCTAAATGCCAAGCGTCTCGTCTGGAGGAAACCTTGCACCATCCCTACGGTGAAGCATGGTGGTGGCAACATCATGCTGTGGGGATGTTTTTCAGCAGCAGGAACTGGGAGACTAGTCAGGATCGAGGGAAAGATAAACGGAGCAAAGTACAGAGAGATCCTTGATGAAAACCTGCTCCAGAGTGCTCAGATCCTCAGACTGGGGTGAAGGTTCACCTTCCAAGAGGACAACAACCCTAAGCACACAGCCAAGACAATGCAGGAGTGGCTTCGGGACAAGTCTCTGAATGTCCTTGATTGGCCCAGTCTTCCCATTCAACCTGACAGAGCTTGAGAGGATCTGCAGAGAAAAATGGGAGAAACTCCCCAAATACAGGTGTGCCAAGCTTGTAGCATCATACCCAAGACGACTTGAGGCTGTAATCGCTGTCAAAAGTATTTCAACTGAATAAATGGTCTGAATACTTACGTAAATGTGAGATTTCAGTTTATTTTTTTATAAATTAGAAAAACAAAATCATAATTATTATGCGGTATTGTGTGTAGATTGATGATGAATAAGGCTGTAATGTAACAAAATGTGGAAGAAGTCAAGTCAAGGGTTCGAATACACTGTATATATTACATTTGATTGTAGAACCATCTAATGAGTCAACATTTAGTAAATCACAAACATTCTTACGAGAGTTTAAAAAACAACATGTCATTTGTTTTTAATCCAGAAGGGATTCCTGCATAGCTATAACATCTTGACTGTAGTTTTGACTCATCCTGATCAACAATCAGGGCAACAACATACATAATACTGTCAACTGCAAATAGATGAAGTTTACACATTTAATAGACCAAAGGTGTTTTATATAATAAAGATAAAGATCAAGATAAATAAGATAAAGTATGTTAATTAACTGGATTTCTGCATAAATTAAATAAATTAATAAATCATAATATTTTGATCTGAGTCACAACAACAGTGTTGTGGCTGTTTAAGTAGGAGGACCAAGGTGAGTTGGTGACATTCCCTTTTATCTATATGAAGGCGAACAAAACAATAAACAAAAACAAACACACATTGTTCCACTTGTCATTGTGGGAAGTTGACTTTGTTTAGTGCACATGGCAGTTAGCTGAAACTTTTGACGTGTAGTGTACCTTGGCCTAAACATCAGCGCCACAGGTTACTTCCATAAAGCAGGGGCTATAAGCTTTTCACTGTTTACAAAGCAGGTGTCACGGCTGTTGAAGGAGGAGGACCAAGGTGCAGTGCGGTGAGCGTACATATCCTGTATTTATATGACGCCGAACAAAAACAATAAACACAAACAAACCGTGACGCTAACTGCTATGTGCCCTAAACAAAGTCAACTTCCCACAATGACAGGTGGAACAAAGGGCTACCTAAGTATGGTCCCCAATCAGAGACAATGATAGACAGCTGTCCCTGATTGAGAACCACACCCGACCAAAACATAGAAAACGAAACATAGAATGCCCACCCCAAATCACACCCTGACCAAACCAAATGGAGACATTAAAAGGCTCTCTACGGTCAGGGCGTTACAAATAGACAGTCTGCTTAAGTAATAATAAAAACTCATAATAATAAACGAATAATAATAACACAAACAATTATTCGTTTTCATATCTATATTGAATAGATCATTTAAACTTTCCCAGTGTAGGTTGGGAAAAGTATGTGAACCCCTAGGCTAATGACTTCTCCAAAAGCTCATCGGAGTCAGTAGTCAGCTAACCTGGAGTCTAATCAATGAGACCAGATTGGAGATGTTGGTTAGAGCTGCCGGCTGCCCTGCAATATAAAAAACACTCACAAAATGTGAGTTTGCTATTCACAAGACGCATTGACTGATGTGAACCGGGCCTCGAACAAAAGAGATCCCAGAAGACCTAAGATTAAGAATGGTTGACTTGCATAGAGCTGGAAAGGGTTACAAAAGTATCTCTAAAAGCCTTGATGTTCATCAGTCCACGGTAAGACACATTGTCTATAAATGGGGAAAGTTTGGCACTGTTGCTATTCTCCCTAGGAGTGGCCTTCCTGCAAAGATGACTGCAAGAGCACAGAGCAGAATGTTCAATGAGGTTAAGAAGAATCCTAGAGTGTCAGCTAAAGACTTACAGAAATCTCTGGAACATGCTAACATCTCTGTTGACGAGTCTACGATACCTAAAACACTGAACAAGAATGGTGTTCATGGGAGGACACCACGGAAGAAGCCACTGCTGTCCAAAAAAACAACAACATTGCTGCCCGTCTGAAGTTTGCAAAAGAGCACCTGGATGTTCCACAGCGCTACTGGAAAAATATTCTGTGGACAGATGAAACTAAAGTTGAGTTTTTGGAAAGAACACACAACACCATTTCTAAGTTCTGGAGTACAGAGCCAAAACAAGTTTTGGGTTAATGGTAGGTTAGTGTTGGCCTGGGTGTCGGCCTGGGTGTCGGCCTGGGTGTCGGCCTGGGTGTCGGCCTGGGTGTCGGCCTGTGCGTCGGCCTGGGTGTCGGCCTGTGCGTCGGCCTGGGCGTCGGCCTGGGCGTCGGCTTGACCAGACCCTCTCCCTAGTAACATGTCTGTCCTCTGCATCACAACTCCCTCGTAACCTGCCTGCTGTAACCATGGAGGAGTACGGAACACTGGGGGGAGGCAGATAGCCTAGGGGTTAAGACCATGGAGGAGTACGGAACACTGGGGGGAGGCAGACAGCCTAGGGGTTAAGACCATAGAGGAGTACGGAACACTGGGGGGAGGCAGATAGCCTAGGGGTTAAGACCATGGAGGAGTACGGAACACTGGGGGGAGGCAGATAGCCTAGGGGTTAAGACCATGGAGGAGTACGGAACACTGGGGGGAGGCAGATAGCCTAGGGGTTAAGACCATGGAGGAGTACGGAACACTGGGGGGAGGCAGATAGCCTAGGGGTTAAGACCATGGAGGAGTACGGAACACTGGGGGGAGGCAGATAGCCTAGGGGTTAAGACCATGGAGGAGTACGGAACACTGGGGGGAGGCAGATAGCCTAGGGGTTAAGACCATGGAGGAGTACGGAACACTGGGGGGAGGCAGATAGCCTAGGGGTTAAGACCATGGAGGAGTACGGAACACTGGGGGGAGGCAGACAGCCTAGGTGTTAAGAGAGTTGGGCCTGAGCCGAACAGGTGATAAATCTGCAGATGTGCCCATGAGCATGGCCCTTAACCATAATAGCTTCTTTAAGTCACTCTGGTTAAGTGTTTCTGTAAATAAAAATCTGTAAATACGACATATTCTGTCGCTCACTCACTTGCACACATGGGAACACACACACACACACACTCCTATAACCTCTTCCAACATGCCATCTCTGGAAATAAATATATAAATGCTGTAATGGTTAGTGCAGTTGGTCGGTGGGTAAACGATGCTTGAAATTGCCAAAAAATGTGAAATGAGAAGTAAAACTATACCTATAAATATTGTAGAAGTAAGTCATCAGTTAGCCATGCAGGCTTTCACCAGCCAAGTCATTATAGCAGCATAAAAATTGCCACGCATATAGAAATATATATAGGATCTGTCTCAAATGACACCCTATTCCCTACGTAGTGCCCTTCTTTTGACCAGGGGAATAGGGTTCCATTTGGGACACATTGTAAGTAATATATATAGAGAGAGAGAGAGAGAGAGAGAGAGAGAGAGAGAGAGAGAGAGAGAGAGAGAGAGAGAGAGAGAGAGAATATTCACTGGATTCTCCAATTCCATTGAATGAACAACAGGACAAAACAAAAATCCTCCAATCCAAAAAGGCCAGTGGTGTTGATGGTATGAAATACAACTCTACTATGGTTCTCTCTCTGTGTGAACATGCTGTCTGTAGGACAGTTTCTTTCTCTCTCTCTGTGAATCAAATTGTTTTTGTCACGTACACAAGTTTTAACAGATTTTATTGCAGGTGTAGCTAAATGTTTGTGTTTCTAGAGCCAACAGTGAAAGAATATCTAACTATACAATGATTCCTAGTCTATACCTATAGGCAGCAGCCTCTAATGTGCTAGTGATGGCTATTTAACAGTCTGATGACCTTGAGATAGAAGCTGTTTTTCAGTCTGTCGGTCCCCGCTTTGATGCACCTGTACTGACCTCGCCTTCTGGATGATAGCGGGGTGAACAGGCAGTGGCTCGGGTGGCTGCTGTCCTTGATTATCTTTTTGGCCATCCTGTGACATCGGGTGCTGTAGATGTCCTGGAGAGCAGGTAGTTTGCAGACCGCACCACCCTCTGGATAGTCTTGCGATTGTGGGCAGTGCAGTTGCCGTAGCAGGCAGTAATACAGCCTGACAGGATGCTCTCACTTGTGCATCTGTAAAAGTTTTTGAGGGTTTTAGGTGCCAAGACAAATTTCTTCAGCCTCCTGTTGAGCCTTCTTCACCACACTGTCTGTGTGGGTGGACCAGTTCAGGTCGTCAGTGATGTGTACGCCGAGGAACTTGAAACTTTCCACCTTCTCCACTACTGTCCCGTCGATGTGAATAGGGGGATGCTCCCTCTGCTGTTTCCTGAAGTACAAGATCATCTCCTTTGTTTTGTTGACGTTGAGTGGGAGGTTATTTTCCTAACACCACACTCCCAGGACCCTCCTCTCCTCCCTAAAGGCTGTCTCGTTGTTGTTGGTAATCAAGCCTACCACTGTAGTGTCGTCTGCAAACGTGATGATTGAGTTGGAGGTGTGCGTGGCCACCAGTCGTGGGTGAACAGGGAGTACAGGAGGGGGCTGAGCACACACCCTTGTGGGGCCCCAGTGTTGAGGGTCAGCAAAGTGGAGGGGATGTTTCCTACCTTCACCACCTGGGGGCAGCCTATCAGGAAGTCCAGGACCCAGTTGTACAGGACAGGGTTCAGACTCAGGGCCTCCAGCTTAATGATGAACTTGGAGGGTACTATGGTGTTGAATGTTAAGCCTATAGTCAATGAACAGCATTCTTACATAGGTATTCCTCTTGTCCAGATGGGTTAGGGCAGTGTGCAGTGTGGTTGCAATTGCGTCGTCTGTGGATCTATTGGGGCGGTAAGCAAATTGAAGTGGGTCTAGGGTGTCAGGTAGGGTGGAGGTGATATGGTCCTTAACTAGCCTCTCAAAGCACTTCATGATGACAGAAGTTTGTCTCGGTGTCAACATGTCTGTGGGCCAGGGCCTCTCTCTGTGTGAACATGATGTCTGTGGGCCAGGGCCTCTCTCTGTGTGAACATGTTGTCTGTGGGCCAGGGCCTCTCTCTATGTGAACATGTTGTCAGTGGGCCAGGGCCTCTCTCTGTGTGAACATGTTGTCTGTGTGACAAAAACATTCTCCTCGGCTTTACTTCGCTGTCAGTCAGGGTGGAGCCTTAACATTCTCCTTGGCTTTACTTCGCTGTCAGTCTGGGTGGAGCCTTAACATCGTCCCAGCTGGATACCTTATCTCAGCAAAACACTGCCCCCCTCACCCTACCCATGGCCCGATCTGGTGCCCATCTGAACCAGGCATCTCAAACAGCCATGCTAGTCGGTGGCCCAGACGTCTAAGCTTTTATCTGTTCTAAAGGATGGCTCCTTGTTGGCTTGCTGCTACTTGGGCCCCTCAGGAGACTTTATGAGTTCATCAGCCAACACTGCCAGAGCCAATCACATCTGTCCACTTAGACTGCCACACTAGCTACAATGCTTACTTTTGGCACCGCAGAGGCTAAAATACTTTATTTATAGATACTTACTGGCTAAATATATATTTACCGGCTAAAATAACTTCTTTATTTATAGATATTTACATTATAAAATACGTTGTTGATGTATAGATATTTGGAGCCTAAAATACCTTATTTATATATAATGTAATGAAACAGGCAGGGAGCAGGTCTCGAACCCTCGACCTTCTAGCCCGAAGTCCAGCGCGCTATCGCAAAAGCAGAGTCGATATCCGCACTTATAATCCGGCTATTTATTATTAAGGGATATAAAGGGTTAAGTGACAATGAGTCTTTTTTGTTATAAATGACATTTTTTACCACAGATTTTGTTTGAAAAATGTCTGATTTGAAATCCGTGACATATATATATATACATATAATGTATATAATAATATATATATATTTATTTATTTTATTTTATTTTACCTTTATTTAACCAGGTAGGCAAGTTGAGAACAAGTTCTCATTTACAATTGCGACCTGGCCAAGATAAAGCAAAGCAGTTCGACAGATAAAACGACACAGAGTTACACATGGAGTAAAAACAAACATACAGTCAATAATGCAGTATAAACAAGTCTATATACAATGTGAGCAAATGAGGTGAGAAGGGAGGTAAAGGCAAAAAAGGCCATGATGGCAAAGTAAATACAATATAGCAAGTAAAATACTGGAATGGTAGTTTTGCAATGGACGAATGTGCAAAGTAGAAATAAAAAGATAATGGGGTGCAAAGGAGCAAAATAAATAAATAAATTAAAATTAAATACAGTTGGGAAAGAGGTAGTTGTTTGGGCTAAATTATAGGTGGGCTATGTACAGGTGCAGTAATCTGTGAGCTGCTCTGACAGTTGGTGCTTAAAGCTAGTGAGGGAGATAAGTGTTTCCAGTTTCAGAGATTTTTGTAGTTCGTTCCAGTCATTGGCAGCAGAGAACTGGAAGGAGAGGCGGCCAAAGAAAGAATTGGTTTTGGGGGTGACTAGAGAGATATACCTGCTGGAGCGTGTGCTACAGGTGGGAGATGCTATGGTGACCAGCGAGCTGAGATAAGGGGGGACTTTACCTAGCAGGGTCTTGTAGATGACATGGAGCCAGTGGGTTTGGCGACGAGTATGAAGCGAGGGCCAGCCAACGAGAGCGTACAGGTCGCAATGGTGGGTAGTATATGGGGCTTTGGTGATAAAACGGATTGCACTGTGATAGACTGCATCCAATTTGTTGAGTAGGGTATTGGAGGCTATTTTGTAAATGACATCGCCAAAGTCGAGGATTGGTAGGATGGTCAGTTTTACAAGGGTATGTTTGGCAGCATGAGTGAAGGATGCTTTGTTGCGAAATAGGAAGCCAATTCTAGATTTAACTTTGGATTGGAGATGTTTCATATGGGTCTGGAAGGAGAGTTTACAGTCTAACCAGACACCTAAGTATTTGTAGTTGTCCACGTATTCTAAGTCAGAGCCGTCCAGAGTAGTGATGTTGGACAGGCGGGTAGGTGCAGGTAGCGATCGGTTGAAGAGCATGCATTTAGTTTTACTTGTATTTAAGAGCAATTGGAGGCCACGGAAGGAGAGTTGTATGGCATTGAAGCTTGCCTGGAGGGTTGTTAACACAGTGTCCAAAGAAGGGCCGGAAGTATACAGAATGGTGTCGTCTGCGTAGAGGTGGATCAGGGACTCACCAGCAGCAAGAGCGACCTCATTGATGTATACAGAGAAGAGAGTCGGTCCAAGAATTGAACCCTGTGGCACCCCCATAGAGACTGCCAGAGGTCCGGACAGCAGACCCTCCGATTTGACACACTGAACTCTATCAGAGAAGTAGTTGGTGAACCAGGCGAGGCAATCATTTGAGAAACCAAGGCTGTCGAGTCTGCCGATGAGGATATGGTGATTGACAGAGTCGAAAGCCTTGGCCAGATCAATGAATACGGCTGCACAGTAATGTTTCTTATCGATGGCGGTTAAGATATCGTTTAGGACCTTGAGCGTGGCTGAGGTGCACCCATGACCAGCTCTGAAACCAGATTGCATAGCAGAGAAGGTATGGTGAGATTCGAAATGGTCGGTAATCTGTTTGTTGACTTGGCTTTCGAAGACCTTAGAAAGGCACGGTAGGATAGATATAGGTCTGTAGCAGTTTGGGTCAAGAGTGTCCCCCCCTTTGAAGAGGGGGATGACCGCAGCTGCTTTCCAATCTTTGGGAATCTCAGACGACACGAAAGAGAGGTTGAACAGGCTAGTAATAGGGGTGGCAACAATTTCGGCAGATAATTTTAGAAAGAAAGGGTCCAGATTGTCTAGCCCGGCTGATTTGTAGGGGTCCAGATTTTGCAGCTCTTTCAGAACATCAGCTGAATGGATTTGGGAGAAGGAGAAATGGGGAAGGCTTGGGCGAGTTGCTGTTGGGGGTGCAGTGCTGTTGTCCGGGGTAGGAGTAGCCAGGTGGAAAGCATGGCCAGCCGTAGAAAAATGCTTATTGAAATTCTCAATTATGGTGGATTTATCAGTGGTGACAGTGTTTCCTATCTTCAGTGCAGTGGGCAGCTGGGAGGAGGTGTTCTTATTCTCCATGGACTTTACAGTGTCCCAGAACTTTTTTGAGTTAGTGTTGCAGGAAGCTAATTTCTGCTTGAAAAAGCTAGCCTTGGCTTTTCTAACTGCCTGTGTATAATGGTTTCTAGCTTCCCTGAACAGCTGCATATCACGGGGGCTGTTCGATGCTAATGCAGAACGCCATAGGATGTTTTTGTGTTGGTTAAGGGCAGTCAGGTCTGGGGAGAACCAAGGGCTATATCTGTTCCTGGTTCTAAATTTCTTGAATGGGGCATGTTTATTTAAGATGGTTAGGAAGGCATTTTTAAAAAATATCCAGGCATCCTCTACTGACGGGATGAGATCAATATCCTTCCAGGATACCCCGGCCAGGTCGATTAGAAAGGCATATATAGGCATATAGGCATATATATATATATCCTGTTGTCTGGTTAAACACAACACATATAATGGGACAAAAGCCTTATCATTTGTTATTCTTGTTCTCTCAGCAGGCATCAATATGCAAGACATACTGTTTCACCTCTCTGTGTGTGTGTTAATATGCACTGCAGGACATCACCCCCTGAGAGAAGAGTCATGTTTGCTAACGCAGGCAGTCATCGCATCATTGACCTCATTGGTGATGGTGCGTTGCGTGAATGCAGATGCTGTTATTGGGAGGCCCTTGTACGGTGATATGGGAGAGTGTGTGTGTGTGTGTGTGTGTGTGTGTGTGGCAGAACAGAAAACCAGCAGGTTCCGGACCTCCGGACCTCGTAGCCTGTGTGTGTGTGTGTGAGCAGTTTAGGAGGGCACGGTTTTAAATGGATAAATGTATTGTAATCACTATAAAAAAACATAATGATGAGCCTCAAGTATTTTTCTAGAGGTCTGACTGATCTCTTCATCCCTCCCTCTTCCGTCGGCTTTTTGTCAGAACCAGACCACGGTCCCATTTTAGTGTGACGCAGGTCACTTTGGAGCCCCGTTCCTTGCAATTTCGCCTCCCTAGTCAAGATCAAAATGGGTAAGAATATCCTAAGAAATAGGTTAAATTACCAGAGGTTCTGACGTGGCCCATTAAATTAGGCTAACAGGCGAAATATCAGCCAAAAGGCTAGACTAGTTGGAAAGAGAGTTAGGGAGAAATAACCCCTTTCCTCCAGACAAAATGACCAATATTTTTAAGAATTTAAGAATTATTATAATTTTCTAAAATTATGTCAAATGTTTTTTGTTGTTGTTACATTTCTGTGATAATATATATAAATATATATATAATATAAAGTGTAATATGCAAAATTTAATATATATATTTAAATATATAATTTAATAATTAATTTCAACTCTATATCTGACATGGTACAGGTGTCTACTTTTGATTTAAGTCCAGAACCATGTATGTGAGGTGTCTACTTTTGATTTAAGTCCAGAACCATGTGTGTGAGGTGTCTACTTTTGATTTAAGTCCAGAACCATGTATGTGAGGTGTCTACTTTTGATTTAAGTCCAGAACCATGTGTGTGAGGTGTCTACTTTTGATTTAAGTCCAGAACCATGTGTGTGAGGTGTCTACTTTTGATTTAAGTCCAGAACCATGTGTGTGAGGTGTCTACTTTTGATTTAAGTCCAGAACCATGTGTGTGAGGTGTCTACTTTTGATTTAAGTCCAGAACCATGTGTGTGAGGTGTCTACTTTTGATTTAAGTCCAGAACCATGTGTGTGAGGTGTCTACTTTTGATTTAAGTCCAGAACCATGTGTGTGAGGTGTCTACTTTTGATTTAAGTCCAGAACCATGTGTGTGAGGTGTCTACTTTTGATTTAAGTCCAGAACCATGTGTGTGAGGTGTCTACTTTTGATTTAAGTCCAGAACCATGTGTGTGAGGTGTCCACTTTTGATTTAAGTCCAGAACCATGTGTGTGAGGTGTCTACTTTTGATTTAAGTCCAGAACCATGTGTGTGAGGTGTCTACTTTTGATTTAAGTCCAGAACCATGTGTGTGAGGTGTCTGTCCACTTTTGATTTAAGTCCAGAACCATGTGTGTGAGGTGTCTACTTTTGATTTAAGTCCAGAACCATGTGTGTGAGGTGTCTGTCCACTTTTGATTTAAGTCCAGAACCATGTGTGTGAGGTGTCTACTTTTGATTTAAGTCCAGAACCATGTGTGTGAGGTGTCTACTTTTGATTTAAGTCCAGAACCATGTGTGTGAGGTGTCTACTTTTGATTTAAGTCCAGAACCATGTGTGTGAGGTGTCTACTTTTGATTTAAGTCCAGAACCATGTGTGTGAGGTGTCTACTTTTGATTTAAGTCCAGAACCATGTGTGTGAGGTGTCTACTTTTGATTTAAGTCCAGAACCATGTGTGTGAGGTGTCTACTTTTGATTTAAGTCCAGAACCATGTGTGTGAGGTGTCTACTTTTGATTTAAGTCCAGAACCATGTGTGTGAGGTGTCTACTTTTGATTTAAGTCCAGAACCATGTGTGTGAGGTGTCTACTTTTGATTTAAGTCCAGAACCATGTGTGTGAGGTGTCTACTTTTGATTTAAGTCCAGAACCATGTGTGTGAGGTGTCTACTTTTGATTTAAGTCCAGAACCATGTGTGTGAGGTGTCTACTTTTGATTTAAGTCCAGAACCATGTGTGTGAGGTGTCTACTTTTGATTTAAGTCCAGAACCATGTGTGTGAGGTGTCTACTTTTGATTTAAGTCCAGAACCATGTGTGTGAGGTGTCTACTTTTGATTTAAGTCCAGAACCATGTGTGTGAGGTGTCTACTTTTGATTTAAGTCCAGAACCATGTGTGTGAGGTGTCTACTTTTGATTTAAGTCCAGAACCATGTGTGTGAGGTGTCTACTTTTGATTTAAGTCCAGAACCATGTGTGTGAGGTGTCTACTTTTGATTTAAGTCCAGAACCATGTGTGTGAGGTGTCTACTTTTGATTTAAGTCCAGAACCATGTGTGTGAGGTGTCTACTTTTGATTTAAGTCCAGAACCATGTGTGTGAGGTGTCTACTTTTGATTTAAGTCCAGAACCATGTGTGTGAGGTGTCTACTTTTGATTTAAGTCCAGAACCATGTGTGTGAGGTGTCTACTTTTGATTTAAGTCCAGAACCATGTGTGTGAGGTGTCTACTTTTGATTTAAGTCCAGAACCATGTGTGTGAGGTGTCTACTTTTGATTTAAGTACAGAACCATGTGTGTGAGGTGTCTACTTTTGATTTAAGTCCAGAACCATGTGTGTGAGGTGTCTACTTTTGATTTAAGTCCAGAACCATGTGTGTGAGGTGTCTACTTTTGATTTAAGTCCAGAACCATGTGTGTGAGGTGTCTACTTTTGATTTAAGTCCAGAACCATGTGTGGGAGGTGTCTACTTTTGATTTAAGTCCAGAACCATGTGTGTGAGGTGTCTACTTTTGATTTAAGTCCAGAACCATGTGTGTGAGGTGTCTACTTTTGATTTAAGTCCAGAACCATGTGTGTGAGGTGTCTACTTTTGATTTAAGTCCAGAACCATGTGTGTGAGGTGTCTACTTTTGATTTAAGTCCAGAACCATGTGTGTGAGGTGTCTACTTTTGATTTAAGTCCAGAACCATGTGTGTGAGGTGTCTACTTTTGATTTAAGTCCAGAACCATGTGTGTGAGGTGTCTACTTTTGATTTAAGTCCAGAACCATGTGTGTGAGGTGTCTACTTTGATTTAAGTCCAGAACCATGTGTGTGAGGTGTCTACTTTTGATTTAAGTCCAGAACCATGTGTGTGAGGTGTCTACTTTTGATTTAAGTCCAGAACCATGTGTGTGAGGTGTCTACTTTTGATTTAAGTCCAGAACCATGTGTGTGAGGTGTCTACTTTTTGATTTAAGTCCAGAACCATGTGTGTGAGGTGTCTACTTTTGATTTAAGTCCAGAACCATGTGTGTGAGGTGTCTACTTTTGATTTAAGTCCAGAACCATGTGTGTGAGGTGTCTACTTTTGATTTAAGTCCAGAACCATGTGTGTGAGGTGTCTACTTTTGATTTAAGTCCAGAACCATGTGTGTGAGGTGTCTACTTTTGATTTAAGTCCAGAACCATGTGTGTGAGGTGTCTACTTTTGATTTAAGTCCAGAACCATGTGTGTGAGGTGTCTACTTTTGATTTAAGTCCAGAACCATGTGTGTGAGGTGTCTACTTTTGATTTAAGTCCAGAACCATGTGTGTGAGGTGTCTACTTTTGATTTAAGTCCAGAACCATGTGTGTGAGGTGTCTACTTTTGATTTAAGTCCAGAACCATGTGTGTGAGGTGTCTACTTTTGATTTAAGTCCAGAACCATGTGTGTGAGGTGTCTACTTTTGATTTAAGTCCAGAACCATGTGTGTGAGGTGTCTACTTTTGATTTAAGTCCAGAACCATGTGTATGAGGTGTCTACTTTGATTTAAGTACAGAACCATGTGTGTGAGGTGTCTACTTTTGATTTAAGTCCAGAACCATGTGTGTGAGGTGTCTACTTTTGATTTAAGTCCAGAACCATGTGTGTGAGGTGTCTACTTTTGATTTAAGTCCAGAACCATGTGTGTGAGGTGTCTACTTTTGATTTAAGTCCAGAACCATGTGTGGGAGGTGTCTACTTTTGATTTAAGTCCAGAACCATGTGTGTGAGGTGTCTACTTTTGATTTAAGTCCAGAACCATGTGTGTGAGGTGTCTACTTTTGATTTAAGTCCAGAACCATGTGTGTGAGGTGTCTACTTTTGATTTAAGTCCAGAACCATGTGTGTGAGGTGTCTACTTTTGATTTAAGTACAGAACCATGTGTGTGAGGTGTCTACTTTTGATTTAAGTCCAGAACCATGTGTGTGAGGTGTCTACTTTTGATTTAAGTCCAGAACCATGTGTGTGAGGTGTCTACTTTTGATTTAAGTCCAGAACCATGTGTGTGAGGTGTCTGTCCACTTTTGATTTAAGTCCAGAACCATGTGTGTGAGGTGTCTACTTTTGATTTAAGTCCAGAACCATGTGTGTGAGGTGTCTGTCCACTTTTGATTTAAGTCCAGAACCATGTGTGTGAGGTGTCTACTTTTGATTTAAGTCCAGAACCATGTGTGTGAGGTGTCTGTCCACTTTTGATTTAAGTCCAGAACCATGTGTGTGAGGTGTCTGTCCACTTTTGATTTAAGTCCAGAACCATGTGTGTGAGGTGTCTGTCTACTTTTGATTTAAGTCCAGAACCATGTGTGTGAGGTGTCTGTCTACTTTGATTTAAGTCCAGAACCATGTGTGTGAGGTGTCTGTCCACTTTTGATTTAAGTCCAGAACCATGTGTGTGAGGTGTCTGTCCACTGGACCTGCTGTTTTGAACTCTCTCTCTAACGCACCTGCTGTCTCTAACTCTGAATGATCGGCCAACTGACATTTACTCCTGAGGTACTGATCTGTTGCACCCTCGACAACCACTGTGATTATTATTATTTGACCCTGCTGGTCATCAATGAACATTTGAACATCTTGGCCATGTTCTGTTATAATCTCCACCTGGTACAGCCAGAAGAGGACTGGCCCACCCCTCATAGCCTGCTTCCTCTCTAGGTTTCTAATCTCCACCCGGCACAGCCAGAAGAGGACTGGCCACCCCACATAGACTGGTTCCTCTCTAGGTTTCTAATCTCCACCCGGCACAGCCAGAAGAGGACTGGCCACCCCACATAGCCTGGTTCCTCTCTAGGTTTCTTCCTAGGTATTGGCCTTTCTAGGGAGTTTTTCCTATCCACCATGCTTCTACACCTGCATTGCTTGCTGTTTGGGGTTTTAGGCTGGGTTTCTGTACAGCACTTTGAGATATCAGCTGATGTAAATATAAATACCTTTGATTGATTGTAAGATGATATAGGAGAATTGACAGCCCACTGCAGTAAGGTGATATAGGAGAGTTGACAGCACAATGCAGTAAGGTGATATAGGAGAGTTGACAGCCCACTGCAGTAAGGTGATATAGGAGAGTTGACAGCCCACTGCAGTAAGGTGATATAGGAGAGTTTACTGCCCACTGCAGTAAGATGATATAGGAGAATTGACAGCCCACTGCAGTAAGGTGATATAGGAGAGTTGACAGCCCACTGCAGTAAGGTGATATAGGAGAGTTTACTGCCCACTGCAGTAAGATGATATAGGAGAATTGACAGCCCACTGCAGTAAGGTGATATAGGAGAGTTGACAGCCCACTGCAGTAAGGTGATATAGGAGAGTTGACAGCCCACTGCAGTAAGATTATGTAGGAGAGTTGACAGCACAATGCAGTAAGGTTATCTAGGAGAGTTGACAGCACAATGCAGTAAGGTGATATAGGAGAGTTGACAGCCCACTGCAGTAAGGTGATATAGGAGAGT
Source organism: Oncorhynchus kisutch (assembly GCF_002021735.2). Taxonomy (NCBI): domain Eukaryota; kingdom Metazoa; phylum Chordata; class Actinopteri; order Salmoniformes; family Salmonidae; genus Oncorhynchus; species Oncorhynchus kisutch. The sequence goes on from NC_034199.2 coordinate 48,333,381, forward strand.
TTACTGCCCACTGCAGTAAGATGATATAGGAGAATTGACAGCCCACTGCAGTAAGGTGATATAGGAGAGTTGACAGCCCACTGCAGTAAGGTGATATAGGAGAGTTTACTGCCCACTGCAGTAAGATGATATAGGAGAATTGACAGCCCACTGCAGTAAGGTGATATAGGAGAGTTGACAGCCCACTGCAGTAAGGTGATATAGGAGAGTTGACAGCCCACTGCAGTAAGATTATATAGGAGAGTTGACAGCACAATGCAGTAAGGTGATATAGGAGAGTTGACAGCACAATGCAGTAAGGTGATATAGGAGAGTTGACAGCCCACTGCAGTAAGGTGATATAGGAGAGTTGACAGCACAATGCAGTAAGGTGATATAGGAGAGTTGACAGCCCACTGCAGTAAGGTGATATAGGAGAGTTGACAGCCCACTGCAGTAAGGTGTTATATGAGAGTTGACAGCACAATGCAGTAAGGTTATCTAGGAGAGTTGACAGCCCACTGCAGTAAGGTGATATAGGAGAGTTGACAGCCCACTGCAGTAAGGTGATATAGAAGAGTTGACAGCCCACTGCAGTAAGATATGAGAGTGTACAGCCCAATGCAGTAAGGTGATATAGGAGAGTTGACAGCCCACTGCAGTAAGGTGATATAGGAGAGTTGACAGCCCACTGCAGTAAGGTGATAAAGGAGAGTTGACAGCCCAATGCAGTAAGGTGATATAGGAGAGTTGACAGCCCAATGCAGTAAGGTGCTATAGGAGTTGACAGCCCACTGCGGTAAGGTGATATAGGAGAGTTGACAGCCCACTGCAGTAAGGTGATATATGAGAGTGTACAGCCCACTGCAGTAAGGTGATATAGGAGAGTTGACTGCCCACTGCAGTAAGGTGATATAGGAGAGTTGACAGCCCACTGCAGTAAGATGATATAGGAGAGTTGACAGCCCACTGCAGTAAGGTGATATAGGAGTTGACAGCCCACTGCAGTAAGGTGATATAGGAGTTGACAGCCCACTGCAGTAAGGTGATATAGGAGTTGACAGCCCAATGCAGTAAGATGATATAGGAGAGTTGATAGCCCACTGCAGTAAGGTGATAAAGGAGAGTTGACAGCCCAATGCAGTAAGGTGATATAGGAGAGTTGACAGCCCACTGAAGTAAGGTGATATAGGAGAGTTGACAGCACAATGCAGTAAGGTGATATAGGAGAGTTGACAGCCCACTGCAGTAAGGTGATATAGGAGAGTTGACAGCCCACTGCAGTAAGGTGTTATATGAGAGTTGACAGCACAATGCAGTAAGGTTATCTAGGAGAGTTGACAGCCCACTGTAGTAAGGTGATATAGGAGAGTTGACAGCCCACTGCAGTAAGGTGATATAGGAGAGTTGACAGCCCACTGCAGTAAGATATGAGTGTACAGCCCAATGCAGTAAGGTGATATAGGAGAGTTGACAGCCCACTGCAGTAAGGTGATATAGGAGAGTTGACAGCCCACTGCAGTAAGGTGATATAGGAGAGTTGACAGCCCACTGCAGTAAGGTGATAAAGGAGAGTTGACAGCCCAATGCAGTAAGGTGATATAGGAGAGTTGACAGCCCAATGCAGTAAGGTGCTATAGGAGTTGACAGCCCACTGCGGTAAGGTGATATAGGAGAGTTGACAGCCCACTGCAGTAAGATGATATAGGAGAGTTGACAGCCCACTGCAGTAAGGTGATATAGGAGTTGACAGCCCACTGCAGTAAGGTGATATAGGAGTTGACAGCCCACTGCAGTAAGGTGATATAGGAGTTGACAGCCCAATGCAGTAAGATGATATTGGAGAGTTGACAGCCCACTGCAGTGAGGTGATATAGGAGAATTGACAGCCCAATGCAGTAAGATGATATAGGAGAGTTGACAGCCCACTGCAGTAAGATGATATAGGAGTTGACATCCCACTGCAGTAAGGTGATATAGGAGTTGACAGCCCACTGCAGTAAGGTGATATAGGAGTTGACAGCCCACTGCAGTAAGGTGATATAGGAGTTGACAGCCCAATGCAGTAAGATGATATAGGAGAGTTGTCTGGTGATATAGGAGAGTTGACAGCCCACTGCAGTAAGATGATATAGGAGAGTTGACAGCCCACTGCAGTAAGATGATATAGGAGAGTTGACAGCCCACTGCAGTAAGATTATATAGGAGAGTTGACAGCACAATGCAGTAAGGTGATATAGGAGAGTTGACAGCACAATGCAGTAAGGTGATATAGGAGAGTTGACAGCCCACTGCAGTAAGGTGATATAGGAGAGTTGACAGCACAATGCAGTACGGTGATATAGGAGAGTTGACAGCCCACTGCAGTAAGGTGATATAGGAGAGTTGACAGCCCACTGCAGTAAGGTGTTATATGAGAGTTGACAGCACAATGCAGTAAGGTTATCTAGGAGAGTTGACAGCCCACTGCAGTAAGGTGATATAGGAGAGTTGACAGCCCACTGCAGTAAGGTGATATAGGAGAGTTGACAGCCCACTGCAGTAAGATATGAGAGTGTACAGCCCAATGCAGTAAGGTGATATAGGAGAGTTGACAGCCCACTGCAGTAAGGTGATATAGGAGAGTTGACAGCCCACTGCAGTAAGGTGATAAAGGAGAGTTGACAGCCCAATGCAGTAAGGTGATATAGGAGAGTTGACAGCCCAATGCAGTAAGGTGATATAGGAGAGTTGACTGCCCACTGCAGTAAGGTGATATAGGAGAGTTGACAGCCCACTGCAGTAAGATGATATAGGAGAGTTGACAGCCCACTGCAGTAAGGTGATATAGGAGTTGACAGCCCACTGCAGTAAGGTGATATAGGAGTTGACAGCCCAATGCAGTAAGATGATATAGGAGAGTTGTCTGGTGATATAGGAGAGTTGACAGCCCACTGCAGTAAGATGATATAGGAGAGTTGACAGCCCACTGCAGTAAGATGATATAGGAGAGTTGACAGCCCACTGCAGTAAGATGATATCGGAGAGTTGACAGCCCACTGCAGTAAGATGATATAGGAGAGTTGACAGCCCACTGCAGTAAGATGATATAGGAGAGTTGACAGCCCACTGCAGTAAGATGATATAGGAGAGTTGACAGCCCACTGCAGTAAGGTGATATAGGAGAGTTGACAGCCCACTGCAGTAAGATGATATAGGAGAGTTGACAGTCCACTGCAGTAAAGATGATATAGGAGAGTTGACAGCCCACTGCAGTAAGGTGATATAGGAGAGTTGACAGCCCACTGCAGTAAGATGATATAGGAGAGTTGACAGTCCACTGCAGTAAGATGATATAGGAGAGTTGACAGCCCACTGCAGTAAGGTGATATAGGAGAGTTGACAGCCCACTGCAGTAAGGTGATATAGGAGAGTTGACAGCCCCACTGCAGTAAGGTGATATAGGAGAGTTGACAGCCCACTGCAGTGAGGTGATATAGGAGAGTTGACAGCCCACTGCAGTAAGGTGATATAGGAGAGTTGACAGCCCACTGCAGTAAGATGATATAGGAGAGTTGACAGCCCACTGCAGTAAGGGTGATATAGGAGAGTTGACTGCCCACTGCAGTAAGGTGATATAGGAGAGTTGACAGCCCACTGCAGTAAGGTGATATAGGAGAGTTGACAGCCCACTGCAGTAAGGTGATATAGGAGAGTTGACAGCCCACTGCAGTAAGGTGATATAGGAGAGTTGACAGCCCACTGCAGTAAGGTGATATAGGAGTTGACAGCCCACTGCAGTAAGGTGATATAGGAGAGTTGACAGCCCACTGCAGTAAGGTGATATAGGAGAGTTGACAGCCCACTGCAGTAAGGTGATATAGGAGAGTTGACAGCCCACTGCAGTAAGGTGATATAGGAGAGTTGACAGCCCACTGCAGTAAGGTGATATAGGAGAGTTGACAGCCCACTGCAGTAAGGTGATATAGGAGAGTTGACAGCCCACTGCAGTAAGGTGATATAGGAGAGTTGACAGCCCACTGCAGTAAGGTGATATAGGAGTTGACAGCCCACTGCAGTAAGGTGATATAGGAGAGTTGACAGCCCTCTGCAGTAAGGTGATATAGGAGAGTTGACAGCCCACTGCAGTAAGGTGAAATAGGAGAGTTGACAGCCCACTGCAGTAAGATGATATAGGAGAGTTGACAGTCCACTGCAGTAAGATGATATAGGAGAGTTGACAGCCCACTGCAGTAAGGTAATATAGGAGAGTTGACAGCCCACTGCAGTAAGATTAATATAGGAGAGTTGGACAGTCCACTGCAGTATGATGATATAGGAGAGTTGACAGCCCACTGCAGTAAGGTGATATAGGAGAGTTGACAGCCCACTGCAGTAAGGTGATATAGGAGAGTTGACAGCCCACTGCAGTAAGGTGATATAGGAGAGTTGACAGCCCACTGCAGTGAGGTGATATAGGAGAGTTTGACAGCCCACTGCAGTAAGGTGATATAGGAGAGTTGACAGCCCACTGCAGTAAGGTGATATAGGAGTTGACAGCCCACTGCAGTAAGGTGATATAGGAGAGTTGACAGCCCACTGCAGTAAGGTGATATAGGAGAGTTGACAGCCCACTGCAGTAAGGTGATATGAGGAGAGTTGACAGCCCACTGCAGTAAGGTGATATAGGAGTTGACAGCCCACTGGCAGTAAGGTGATATAGGAGAGTTGACAGCCCACTGCAGTAGGTGATATAGGAGTTGACAGCCCACTGCAGTAAGGTGATATAGGAGAGTTGACAGCCCACTGCAGTAAGGTGATATAGGAGTTGACAGCCCACTGCAGTAAGGTGATATAGGAGAGTTGACAGCCCACTGCAGTAAGGTGATATAGGAGTTGACAAGCCCCACTGCAGTAAGGTGATATAGGAGAGTTGACAGCCCACTGCAGTAAGGTGATATAGGAGAGTTGACAGCCCAACTGCAGTAAGGTGATATATGGAGAGTTGACAGCCCACTGCAGTAAGGTGATATAGAGAGTTGACAGCCCACTGCAGTAAGGTGATATAGGAGAGTTGACAGCCCACTGCAGTAAGGTGATATAGGAGAGTTGACAGCCCACTGCAGTAAGGTGATATAGGAGAGTGACAGCCCACTGCAGTAAGGTGATATAGGAGTTGACAGCCCACTGCCAGTAAGGTGATATAGGAGAGTTGACAGCCCACTGCAGTAAGGTGATATAGGAGAGTTGACAGCCCACTGCAGTAAGGTGATATAGGAGAGTTGACAGCCCACAGGCAGTAAGGTGATATAGGAGTTGACAGCCCACTGCAGTAAGGTGATATAGGAAGTTGACAGCCACTGCAGTAGGTATATAGGAGAGTTGACAGCCCACTGGCCGTGAGGTGATATAGGAGAGTTGACAGTCCCACTGCAGTAAGGTGATATAGGAGAGTTGACAGCCCACTGCAAGTAAGGTGATATAGGAGAGTTGACAGCCCACTGCAGTAAGGTGATATAGGAGAGTTGACAGCCCACTGCAGTAAGGTGATATAGGATGAGTTGACAGCCCACTGCAGTAGGTGATAGAGGAGTTTGACAGCCAACTGCAGTAGGTGAGAGAGGGAGTTGACAGCCCACTGCAGGGTAAGGTGATATAGGAGAGTTGACAGCCCACTGCAGTAAGGTGATATAGGAGAGTTGACATCCCACTGCAGTTAAGGTGATTAGGAGTTGACAGCCCACTTGCCAGTAAGGTGAATATAGGAGAGTTGACAGCCCACTGCAGTAAGGTGATATAGGAGAGTTGACAGCCCACTGCAGTAAGGTGATATAGGAGAGTTGACAGCCCACTGCAGTAAGGTGATATAGGAGAGTTGACAGCCCACTGCAGTAAGGTGATATAGGAGAGTTGACAGCCCACTGCAGTAAGGTGATATAGGAGAGTTGACAGCCCACTGCAGTAAGGTGATATAGGAGAGTTGACAGCCCACTGCAGTAAGGTGATATAGGAGAGTTGACAGCCCACTGCAGTAAGGTGATATAGGAGAGTTGACAGCCCACTGCAGTAAGGTGATATAGGAGAGTTGACAGCCCACTGCAGTAAGGTGATATAGGAGAGTTGACAGCCCACTGCAGTAAGGTGATATAGGAGAGTTGACAGCCCACTGCAGTAAGGTGATATAGGAGAGTTGACAGCCCACTGCAGTAAGGTGATATAGGAGAGTTGACAGCCCACTGCAGTAAGGTGATATAGGAGAGTTGACAGCCCACTGCAGTAAGGTGATATAGGAGTTGACAGCCCACTGCAGTAAGGTGATATAGGAGAGTTGACAGCCCACTGCAGTAAGGTGATATAGGAGAGTTGACAGCCCACTGCAGTAAGGTGATATAGGAGAGTTGACAGCCCACTGCAGTAAGGTGATATAGGAGAGTTGACAGCCCACTGCAGTAAGGTGATATAGGAGAGTTGACAGCCCACTGCAGTAAGGTGATATAGGAGAGTTGACAGCCCACTGCAGTAAGGTGATATAGGAGAGTTGACAGCCCACTGCAGTAAGGTGATATAGGAGAGTTGACAGCCCACTGCAGTAAGGTGATATAGGAGAGTTGACAGCCCACTGCAGTAAGGTGATATAGGAGAGTTGACAGCCCACTGCAGTAAGGTGATATAGGAGAGTTGACAGCCCACTGCAGTAAGGTGATATAGGAGAGTTGACAGCCCACTGCAGTAAGGTGATATAGGAGAGTTGACAGCCCACTGCAGTAAGGTGATATAGGAGAGTTGACAGCCCACTGCAGTAAGGTGATATAGGAGAGTTGACAGCCCACTGCAGTAAGGTGATATAGGAGAGTTGACAGCCCACTGCAGTAAGGTGATATAGGAGAGTTGACAGCCCACTGCAGTAAGGTGATATAGGAGAGTTGACAGCCCACTGCAGTAAGGTGATATAGGAGAGTTGACAGCCCACTGCAGTAAGGTGATATAGGAGAGTTGACAGCCCACTGCAGTAAGGTGATATAGGAGAGTTGACAGCCCACTGCAGTAAGGTGATATAGGAGAGTTGACAGCCCACTGCAGTAAGGTGATATAGGAGAGTTGACAGCCCACTGCAGTAAGGTGATATAGGAGAGTTGACAGCCCACTGCAGTAAGGTGATATAGGAGAGTTGACAGCCCACTGCAGTAAGGTGATATAGGAGAGTTGACAGCCCACTGCAGTAAGGTGATATAGGAGAGTTGACAGCCCACTGCAGTAAGGTGATATAGGAGAGTTGACAGCCCACTGCAGTAAGGTGATATAGGAGAGTTGACAGCCCACTGCAGTAAGGTGATATAGGAGAGTTGACAGCCCACTGCAGTAAGGTGATATAGGAGAGTTGACAGCCCACTGCAGTAAGGTGATATAGGAGAGTTGACAGCCCACTGCAGTAAGGTGATATAGGAGAGTTGACAGCCCACTGCAGTAAGGTGATATAGGAGAGTTGACAGCCCACTGCAGTAAGGTGATATAGGAGTTGACAGCCCACTGCAGTAAGGTGATATAGGAGAGTTGACAGCCCACTGCAGTAAGGTGATATAGGAGAGTTGACAGCCCACTGCAGTAAGGTGATATAGGAGAGTTGACAGCCCACTGCAGTAAGGTGATATAGGAGAGTTGACAGCCCACTGCAGTAAGGTGATATAGGAGAGTTGACAGCCCACTGCAGTAAGGTGATATAGGAGAGTTGACAGCCCACTGCAGTAAGGTGATATAGGAGAGTTGACAGCCCACTGCAGTAAGGTGATATAGGAGAGTTGACAGCCCACTGCAGTAAGGTGATATAGGAGAGTTGACAGCCCACTGCAGTAAGGTGATATAGGAGAGTTGACAGCCCACTGCAGTAAGGTGATATAGGAGTTGACAGCCCACTGCAGTAAGGTGATATAGGAGAGTTGACAGCCCACTGCAGTAAGGTGATATAGGAGAGTTGACAGCCCACTGCAGTAAGGTGATATAGGAGAGTTGACAGCCCACTGCAGTAAGGTGATATAGGAGAGTTGACAGCCCACTGCAGTAAGGTGATATAGGAGAGTTGACAGCCCACTGCAGTAAGGTGATATAGGAGAGTTGACAGCCCACTGCAGTAAGGTGATATAGGAGAGTTGACAGCCCACTGCAGTAAGGTGATATAGGAGAGTTGACAGCCCACTGCAGTAAGGTGATATAGGAGTTGACAGCCCACTGCAGTAAGGTGATATAGGAGAGTTGACAGCCCACTGCAGTAAGGTGATATAGGAGAGTTGACAGCCCACTGCAGTAAGGTGATATAGGAGTTGACAGCCCACTGCAGTAAGGTGATATAGGAGAGTTGACAGCCCACTGCAGTAAGGTGATATAGGAGTTGACAGCCCACTGCAGTAAGGTGATATAGGAGAGTTGACAGCCCACTGCAGTAAGGTGATATAGGAGAGTTGACAGCCCACTGCAGTAAGGTGATATAGGAGAGTTGACAGCCCACTGCAGTAAGGTGATATAGGAGAGTTGACAGCCCACTGCAGTAAGGTGATATAGGAGAGTTGACAGCCCACTGCAGTAAGGTGATATAGGAGAGTTGACAGCCCACTGCAGTAAGGTGATATAGGAGAGTTGACAGCCCACTGCAGTAAGGTGATATAGGAGAGTTGACAGCCCACTGCAGTAAGGTGATATAGGAGAGTTGACAGCCCACTGCAGTAAGGTGATATAGGAGAGTTGACAGCCCACTGCAGTAAGGTGATATAGGAGAGTTGACAGCCCACTGCAGTAAGGTGATATAGGAGAGTTGACAGCCCACTGCAGTAAGGTGATATAGGAGAGTTGACAGCCCACTGCAGTAAGGTGATATAGGAGAGTTGACAGCCCACTGCAGTAAGGTGATATAGGAGAGTTGACAGCCCACTGCAGTAAGGTGATATAGGAGAGTTGACAGCCCACTGCAGTAAGGTGATATAGGAGAGTTGACAGCCCACTGCAGTAAGGTGATATAGGAGTTGACAGCCCACTGCAGTAAGGTGATATAGGAGAGTTGACAGCCCACTGCAGTAAGGTGATATAGGAGAGTTGACAGCCCACTGCAGTAAGGTGATATAGGAGAGTTGACAGCCCACTGCAGTAAGGTGATATAGGAGAGTTGACAGCCCACTGCAGTAAGGTGATATAGGAGAGTTGACAGCCCACTGCAGTAAGGTGATATAGGAGTTGACAGCCCACTGCAGTAAGGTGATATAGGAGAGTTGACAGCCCACTGCAGTAAGGTGATATAGGAGTTGACAGCCCACTGCAGTAAGGTGATATAGGAGAGTTGACAGCCCACTGCAGTAAGGTGATATAGGAGAGTTGACAGCCCACTGCAGTAAGGTGATATAGGAGAGTTGACAGCCCACTGCAGTAAGGTGATATAGGAGAGTTGACAGCCCACTGCAGTAAGGTGATATAGGAGAGTTGACAGCCCACTGCAGTAAGGTGATATAGGAGAGTTGACAGCCCACTGCAGTAAGGTGATATAGGAGAGTTGACAGCCCACTGCAGTAAGGTGATATAGGAGAGTTGACAGCCCACTGCAGTAAGGTGATATAGGAGAGTTGACAGCCCACTGCAGTAAGGTGATATAGGAGAGTTGACAGCCCACTGCAGTAAGGTGATATAGGAGAGTTGACAGCCCACTGCAGTAAGGTGATATAGGAGAGTTGACAGCCCACTGCAGTAAGGTGATATAGGAGAGTTGACAGCCCACTGCAGTAAGGTGATATAGGAGAGTTGACAGCCCACTGCAGTAAGGTGATATAGGAGAGTTGACAGCCCACTGCAGTAAGGTGATATAGGAGTTGACAGCCCACTGCAGTAAGGTGATATAGGAGAGTTGACAGCCCACTGCAGTAAGGTGATATAGGAGTTTGACAGCCCACTGCAGTAAGGTGATATAGGAGTTGACAGCCCACTGCAGTAAGGTGATATAGGAGAGTTGACAGCCCACTGCAGTAAGGTGATATAGGAGAGTTGACAGCCCACTGCAGTAAGGTGATATAGGAGAGTTGACAGCCCACTGCAGTAAGGTGATATAGGAGAGTTGACAGCCCACTGCAGTAAGGTGATATAGGAGAGTTGACAGCCCACTGCAGTAAGGTGATATAGGAGAGTTGACAGCCCACTGCAGTAAGGTGATATAGGAGAGTTGACAGCCCACTGCAGTAAGGTGATATAGGAGAGTTGACAGCCCACTGCAGTAAGGTGATATAGGAGAGTTGACAGCCCACTGCAGTAAGGTGATATAGGAGAGTTGACAGCCCACTGCAGTAAGGTGATATAGGAGAGTTGACAGCCCACTGCAGTAAGGTGATATAGGAGAGTTGACAGCCCACTGCAGTAAGGTGATATAGGAGAGTTGACAGCCCACTGCAGTAAGGTGATATAGGAGTTGACAGCCCACTGCAGTAAGGTGATATAGGAGAGTTGACAGCCCACTGCAGTAAGGTGATATAGGAGAGTTGACAGCCCACTGCAGTAAGGTGATATAGGAGTTGACAGCCCACTGCAGTAAGGTGATATAGGAGAGTTGACAGCCCACTGCAGTAAGGTGATATAGGAGAGTTGACAGCCCACTGCAGTAAGGTGATATAGGAGAGTTGACAGCCCACTGCAGTAAGGTGATATAGGAGTTGACAGCCCACTGCAGTAAGGTGATATAGGAGAGTTGACAGCCCACTGCAGTAAGGTGATATAGGAGAGTTGACAGCCCACTGCAGTAAGGTGATATAGGAGAGTTGACAGCCCACTGCAGTAAGGTGATATAGGAGAGTTGACAGCCCACTGCAGTAAGGTGATATAGGAGAGTTGACAGCCCACTGCAGTAAGGTGATATAGGAGTTGACAGCCCACTGCAGTAAGGTGATATAGGAGAGTTGACAGCCCACTGCAGTAAGGTGATATAGGAGAGTTGACAGCCCACTGCAGTAAGGTGATATAGGAGAGTTGACAGCCCACTGCAGTAAGGTGATATAGGAGAGTTGACAGCCCACTGCAGTAAGGTGATATAGGAGAGTTGACAGCCCACTGCAGTAAGGTGATATAGGAGAGTTGACAGCCCACTGCAGTAAGGTGATATAGGAGAGTTGACAGCCCACTGCAGTAAGGTGATATAGGAGAGTTGACAGCCCACTGCAGTAAGGTGATATAGGAGAGTTGACAGCCCACTGCAGTAAGGTGATATAGGAGAGTTGACAGCCCACTGCAGTAAGGTGATATAGGAGAGTTGACAGCCCACTGCAGTAAGGTGATATAGGAGAGTTGACAGCCCACTGCAGTAAGGTGATATAGGAGAGTTGACAGCCCACTGCAGTAAGGTGATATAGGAGAGTTGACAGCCCACTGCAGTAAGGTGATATAGGAGAGTTGACAGCCCACTGCAGTAAGGTGATATAGGAGAGTTGACAGCCCACTGCAGTAAGGTGATATAGGAGAGTTGACAGCCCACTGCAGTAAGGTGATATAGGAGAGTTGACAGCCCACTGCAGTAAGGTGATATAGGAGAGTTGACAGCCCACTGCAGTAAGGTGATATAGGAGAGTTGACAGCCCACTGCAGTAAGGTGATATAGGAGAGTTGACAGCCCACTGCAGTAAGGTGATATAGGAGTTGACAGCCCACTGCAGTAAGGTGATATAGGAGAGTTGACAGCCCACTGCAGTAAGGTGATATAGGAGAGTTGACAGCCCACTGCAGTAAGGTGATATAGGAGTTGACAGCCCACTGCAGTAAGGTGATATAGGAGTTGACAGCCCACTGCAGTAAGGTGATATAGGAGAGTTGACAGCCCACTGCAGTAAGGTGATATAGGAGTTGACAGCCCACTGCAGTAAGGTGATATAGGAGAGTTGACAGCCCACTGCAGTAAGGTGATATAGGAGTTGACAGCCCACTGCAGTAAGGTGATATAGGAGTTGACAGCCCACTGCAGTAAGGTGATATAGGAGAGTTGACAGCCCACTGCAGTAAGGTGATATAGGAGAGTTGACAGCCCACTGCAGTAAGGTGATATAGGAGAGTTGACAGCCCACTGCAGTAAGGTGATATAGGAGTTGACAGCCCACTGCAGTAAGGTGATATAGGAGAGTTGACAGCCCACTGCAGTAAGGTGATATAGGAGAGTTGACAGCCCACTGCAGTAAGGTGATATAGGAGAGTTGACAGCCCACTGCAGTAAGGTGATATAGGAGAGTTGACAGCCCACTGCAGTAAGGTGATATAGGAGAGTTGACAGCCCACTGCAGTAAGGTGATATAGGAGTTGACAGCCCACTGCAGTAAGGTGATATAGGAGAGTTGACAGCCCACTGCAGTAAGGTGATATAGGAGAGTTGACAGCCCACTGCAGTAAGGTGATATAGGAGAGTTGACAGCCCACTGCAGTAAGGTGATATAGGAGAGTTGACAGCCCACTGCAGTAAGGTGATATAGGAGAGTTGACAGCCCACTGCAGTAAGGTGATATAGGAGAGTTGACAGCCCACTGCAGTAAGGTGATATAGGAGAGTTGACAGCCCACTGCAGTAAGGTGATATAGGAGAGTTGACAGCCCACTGCAGTAAGGTGATATAGGAGAGTTGACAGCCCACTGCAGTAAGGTGATATAGGAGAGTTGACAGCCCACTGCAGTAAGGTGATATAGGAGAGTTGACAGCCCACTGCAGTAAGGTGATATAGGAGAGTTGACAGCCCACTGCAGTAAGGTGATATAGGAGAGTTGACAGCCCACTGCAGTAAGGTGATATAGGAGAGTTGACAGCCCACTGCAGTAAGGTGATATAGGAGAGTTGACAGCCCACTGCAGTAAGGTGATATAGGAGAGTTGACAGCCCACTGCAGTAAGGTGATATAGGAGAGTTGACAGCCCACTGCAGTAAGGTGATATAGGAGAGTTGACAGCCCACTGCAGTAAGGTTATATAGGAGTTGACAGCCCACTGCAGTAAGGTGATATAGGAGCGTTGACAGCCCCTGCAGTAAGGTGATATAGGAGAGTTGACAGCCCACTGCCAGTAAGGTGATATAGGAGTTGACAGCCCCACTGCAAGTAGTAAGTGATATAGGAGAGTTGACAGACCACTGCAGTAAGGTGATATAGGAGTTGACAGCCCACTGCAGTAAGGTGATATAGGAGTTGACAGCCCACTGCAGTAAGGTGATATAGGAGAGTTGACAGCCCACTGCAGTAAGGTGATATAGGAGTTGACAGCCCACTGCAGTAAGGTGATATAGGAGAGTTGACAGCCCACTGCAGTAAGGTGATATAGGAGTTGACAGCCCACTGCAGTAAGGTGATATAGGAGAGTTGACAGCCCACTGCAGTAAGGTGATATAGGAGAGTTGACAGCCCACTGCAGTAAGGTGATATAGGAGAGTTGACAGCCCACTGCAGTAAGGTGATATAGGAGTTGACAGCCCACTGCAGTAAGGTGATATAGGAGAGTTGACAGCCCACTGCAGTAAGGTGATATAGGAGAGTTGACAGCCCACTGCAGTAAGGTGATATAGGAGAGTTGACAGCCCACTGCAGTAAGGTGATATAGGAGTTGACAGCCCACTGCAGTAAGGTGATATAGGAGAGTTGACAGCCCACTGCAGTAAGGTGATATAGGAGAGTTGACAGCCCACTGCAGTAAGGTGATATAGGAGTTGACAGCCCACTGCAGTAAGGTGATATAGGAGAGTTGACAGCCCACTGCAGTCAGTTGACAGCCCACTGCAGTAGGTGATATAGAGTTGACAGCCCACTGCAGTAAGGTGATATAGGAGAGTTGACAGCCCACTGCAGTAAGGTGATATAGGAGTTGACAGCCCACTGCAGTAAGGTGATATAGGAGAGTTGACAGCCCACTGAAGTAAGGTGATATAGGAGAGTTGACAGCCCACTGCAGTAAGGTGATATAGGAGAGTTGACAGCCCACTGCAGTAAGGTGATATAGGAGTTGACAGCCCACTGCAGTAAGGTGATATAGGAGAGTTGACAGCCCACTGCAGTAAGGTGATATAGGAGAGTTGACAGCCACTGCAGTAAGGTGATATAGGAGAGTTGACAGCCCACTGCAGTAAGGTGATATAGGAGTTGACAGCCCACTGCAGTAAGGTGATATAGGAGAGTTGACAGCCCACTGCAGTAAGGTGATATAGGAGAGTTGACAGCCCACTGCAGTAAGGTGATATAGGAGAGTTGACAGCCCACTGCAGTAAGGTGATATAGGAGAGTTGACAGCCCACTGCAGTAAGGTGATATAGGAGAGTTGACAGCCCACTGCAGTAAGGTGATATAGGAGAGTTGACAGCCCACTGCAGTAAGGTGATATAGGATAGTTGACAGCCCACTGCAGTAAGGTGATATAGGAGAGTTGAACAGCCCACTGCAGTAAGGTGAATATAGGAGATTGACAGCCCACTGCAGTAAGGTGATATAGGAGTTGACAGCCCACTGCAGTAAGGTGATATAGGAGAGTTGACAGCCCACTGCAGTAAGGTGATATAGGAGTTGACCAGCCCACTGCAGTAAGGTGATATAGGAGAGTTGACAGCCCACTGCAGTAAGGTGATAGTTAGAGTTGACAGCCCACTGCAGTAAGGTGATATAGGAGAGTTTGACAGCCCACTGCAGTAAGGTGATATAGGAGAGTTGACAGCCCACTGCAGTAAGGTGATATAGGAGTTGACAGCCCACTGCAGTAGGTGATATAGGAGGTTGACAGCCCACTGCAGTAAGGTGATATAGGAGAGTTGACAGCCCACTGCAGTAAGGGATCTAGAGTTGACAGCCCACTGCAGAAGGTGATATAGAGAGTTGACAGCCCACTGCCGTAAGGTGATATGGAGAGTTGACAGCCCACTGCAGTAAGGTGATATAGGAGAGTTGACAGCCCACTGCCGTAAGGTGATATAGAGAGTTGACAGCCCACTGCAGTAAGGTGATATAGTGAGAGTTGACAGCCCACTGCAGTAAGGTGATATAGGAGAGTTGGACAGCCCACGCAAGTAAGGTGATATAGGAGAGTTGACAGCCCACTGCAGTAAGGTGATATAGAGAGTTGACAGCCCACTGCAGTAAGGTGATATAGAGAGTGACAGCCCACGCAGTAAGTGATATAGGAGAAGTTGACAGCCCACTGCAGTAAGGTGATAGGAGAGTTGACAGCCCACTGCAGTAAGGTGATATAGGAGAGTTGACAGCCCACTGCAGTAAGGTTGATATAGGAGAGTTGACAGCCCACTGCAGTAAGGTGATATAGGAGAGTGGACAGCCCACTGCAGTAAGGTGATATAGGAGTTGAACAGCCCACTGCAGTAAAGGTGATATAGGAGAGTTGACAGCCCACTGCAGTAAGGTGATATAGAGAGTTGAACAGCCCACTGCCGTAAGGTGAATAAGGAGAGTTGACAGCCCACTGCAGTAAGGATATAGGAGTTGACAAGCCACTGCAGTAAGGTGATATAGGAGGTTGACAGCCCACTGCAGTAAGGTGATATAGGAGAGTTGACAGCCCACTGCAGTAAGGTGATATAGGAGAGTTGACAGCCCACTGCAGTAAGGTGATATAGGAAGTTGACAGCCCACTGCAGTAAGGTGATATAGGAGCGTTGACAGCCACTGCAGTAAGTGATATAGGAGAGGTTGACAGCACATCTGCAGTAAGGTGAATATAGGAGAGTTGACAGCCCACTGCAGTAAGGTGATATAGGAGAGTTGACAGCCCACTGCAGTAAGGTGATATAGGAGAGTTGACAGCCCACTGCAGTAAGGTGATATAGGAGAGTTGACAGCCCACTGCAGTAAGGTGATATAGGAGAGTTGACAGCCCCACTGCAGTAAGGTGATATAGGAAGTTGACAGCCCACTGCAGTAAGGTGATATAGGCGAGTTGACAGCCCACTGCAGGTAAGGTGATATAGGAGAGTTGACAGCCCAATGCAGTAAGGTGATATAGGAGAGTTGACAGCCCACTGCAGTAAGGTGATTATAGGAGAGTTGACAGCCCACTGCAGTAAGGTGATATAGGAGAGTTGACAGCCCACTGCAGTAAGGTGATATAGGAGATGTTGACAGAGCCCACGCACCGTAAAAGGTGGATATAGGACTTGACAGCCCACTGCAGTAAGATGATATAGGAGAGTGACAGCCCACTGCAGTAAGATGATATGGAGAGTTGACAGCCCACTGCAGTAAGATGATATAGGAGCGTTGACAGCCCCTGCAGTAAGATGATATAGGAGAGTGACAGCCCACTGCAGTAAGTGATATAGGAGAGTTGACAGCCCACTGCAGTAAGATGATATAGGAGAGTTGACAGCCCACTGCCAGTAAGATGATATAGGAGGAGTTGACAGCCCACTGCAGGAAGATGATATAGGAGATTGACAGTCCCACTGCAGTAAGATGATATAGGAGATTGGAACGACAGCCCCACTGCCGAAGGTGATATAGGAGAGTTGACAGCCCACTGCAGTAAGGTGATATAGGAGAGTTGACAGCCCACTGCAGTAAGGTGATATAGGAGAGTTGACAGCCCACTGCAGTAGAGGTGATATAGGAGAGTTGACAGCCCACTGCAGTAAGGTGATATAGGAGAGTTGACAGCCCACTGCAGTAAGGTGATATAGGAGAGTTGACAGCCCACTGCAGTAAGGTGATATAGGAGAGTTGACAGCCCACTGCAGTAAGGTGATATAGGAGTTGACAGCCCACTGCAGTAAGGTGATATAGGAGAGTTGACAGCCCACTGCAGTAAGGTGATATAGGAGTTGACAGCCCACTGCAGTAAGGTGATATAGGAGTTGACAGCCCACTGCAGTAAGGTGATATAGGAGTTGACAGCCCACTGCAGTAAGGTGATATAGGAGAGTTGACAGCCCACTGCAGTAAGGTGATATAGGAGAGTTGGACAGCCCACTGCAGTAAGGTGATATAGGGAGTTGACAGCCCACTGCAGTAAGGTGATATAGGAGAGTTGACAGCCCACTGCAGTAAGGTGATATAGGAGAGTTGACAGCCCACTGCAAGTAAGGTGATATAGGAGAGTTGACAGCCCACTGCAGTAAGGTGATATAGGAGAGTTGACAGCCCACTGCAGTAGAGATATCGGAGAGTTGACAGCCCACTGCAGTAAGATGATATAGGAGAGTTTGACAGCCCACTGCAGTAAGATGATATAGGAGAGTTGACAGCCCCACTGCAGTAAGATGATATAGGAGAGTTGACAGCCCACTGCAAGTAAGTGATATAGGAGAGTTGACCAGCCCACTGCAGTAAGATGATATAGGAGAGTTGACAGTCCACTGCAGTAAGATGATATAGGAGAGTTGACAGCCCACTGCAGTAAGATGATATAGGAGAGTTGACAGTCCACTGCAGTAAGATGATATAGGAGAGTTGACAGCCCACTGCAGTAAGGTGATATAGGAGAGTTGACAGCCCACTGCAGTAAGGTGATATAGGAGAGTTGACAGCCCACTGCCAGTAAGGTGATATAGGAGAGTTGACAGCCCACTGCAGTGAGGTGGATATAGGAGAGTTGACAGCCCACTGCAGTAAGGTGATATAGGAGAGTTGACTGCCCACTGCAGTAAGGTGATATAGGAGAGTTGACAGCCCACTGCAGTGAGGTGATATAGGAGAATTGACAGCCCACTGCAGTAAGGTGATATAGGAGAGTTGACAGCCCACTGCAGTAAGGTGATATAGGAGTTGACAGCCCACTGCAGTAAGGTGATATAGGAGAGTTGACAGCCCACTGCAGTAAGGTGATATAGGAGTGACAGCCCACTGCAGTAGGTGATATAGGAGTTGACAGCCCACTGCAGTAAGGTGATATAGGAGTTGACAGCCCACTGCAGTAAGGTGATATAGGAGAGTTGACAGCCCACTGCAGTAAGGGTGATATAGGAGTTGACAGCCCACTGCAGTAAGGTGATATAGGAGAGTTGACCAGCCCACTGCAGTAAGGTGATATAGGAGTTGACAGCCCACTGCAGTAAGGTGATATAGGATCGTTGACAGCCCACTGCAGTAAGGTGATATAGGAGAGTTGACAGCCCACTGCAGTAAGGTGATATAGGAGAGTGACAGCCCACTGCAGTAAGGGATTATAGGAGTTGACAGCCCACTGCAGTAAGGTGATATAGGAGAGTTGACAGCCCACTTGCAGTAAGGTGATATAGGAGAGTTGACAGCCCACTGCAGTAAGGTGATATAGGAGAGTTGACAGCCCACTGCAGTAAGGTGATATAGGAGTTGACAGCCCACTGCAGTAAGGTGATATAGGAGAGTTGACAGCCCACTGCAGTAAGGTGATATAGGAGAGTTGACAGCCCACTGCAGTAAGGTGATATAGGAGTTGACAGCCCACTGCAGTAAGGTGATATAGGAGAGTTGACAGCCCACTGCAGTAAGGTGATATAGGAGTTGACAGCCCACTGCAGTAAGGTGATATAGGAGTTGACAGCCCACTGCAGTAAGGTGATATAGGAGAGTTGACAGCCCACTGCAGTAAGGTGATATAGGAGTTGACAGCCCACTGCAGTAAGGTGATATAGGAGAGTTGACAGCCCACTGCAGTAAGGTGATATAGGAGAGTTGACAGCCCACTGCAGTAAGGTGATATAGGAGAGTTGACAGCCCACTGCAGTAAGGGATTATAGGAGTTGACAGCCCACTGCAGTAAGGTGATATAGGAGTTGACAGCCCACTGCAGTAAGGTGATATAGGAGAGTTGACAGCCCACTGCAGTAAGGTGATATAGGAGAGTTGACAGCCCACTGCAGTAAGGTGATATAGGAGAGTTGACAGCCCACTGCAGTAAGGTGATATAGGAGAGTTGACAGCCCACTGCAGTAAGGTGATATAGGAGTTGACAGCCCACTGCAGTAAGGTGATATAGGAGAGTTGACAGCCCACTGCAGTAAGGTGATATAGGAGAGTTGACAGCCCACTGCAGTAAGGTGATATAGGAGAGTTGACAGCCCACTGCAGTAAGGTGATATAGGAGAGTTGACAGCCCACTGCAGTAAGGTGATATAGGAGAGTTGACAGCCCCACTGCCAGTAGGTGATATAGGAGTTGACAGCCCACTGCAGTAAGGTGATATAGGAGAGTTGACAGCCCACTGCAGTAAGGTGATATAGGAGAGTTGACAGCCCACTGCAGTAAGGGATTATAGGAGTTGACAGCCCACTGCAGTAAGGTGATATAGGAGAGTTGACAGCCCACTGCAGTAAGGTGATATAGGAGAGTTGACAGCCCACTGCAGTAAGGTGATATAGGAGAGTTGACAGCCCACTGCAGTAAGGTGATATAGGAGTTGACAGCCCACTGCAGTAAGGTGATATAGGAGAGTTGACAGCCCACTGCAGTAAGGTGATATAGGAGAGTTGACAGCCCACTGCAGTAAGGTGATATAGGAGAGTTGACAGCCCACTGCAGTAAGGTGATATAGGAGTTGACAGCCCACTGCAGTAAGGTGATATAGGAGAGTTGACAGCCCACTGCAGTAAGGTGATATAGGAGAGTTGACAGCCCACTGCAGTAAGGTGATATAGGAGAGTTGACAGCCCACTGCAGTAAGGTGATATAGGAGAGTTGACAGCCCACTGCAGTAAGGTGATATAGGAGAGTTGACAGCCCACTGCAGTAAGGTGATATAGGAGTTGACAGCCCACTGCAGTAAGGTGATATAGGAGAGTTGACAGCCCACTGCAGTAAGGTGATATAGGAGAGTTGACAGCCCACTGCAGTAAGGTGATATAGGAGAGTTGACAGCCCACTGCAGTAAGGTGATATAGGAGAGTTGACAGCCCACTGCAGTAAGGTGATATAGGAGTTGACAGCCCACTGCAGTAAGGTGATATAGGAGTTGACAGCCCACTGCAGTAAGGTGATATAGGAGAGTTGACAGCCCACTGCAGTAAGGTGATATAGGAGTTGACAGCCCACTGCAGTAAGGTGATATAGGAGAGTTGACAGCCCACTGCAGTAAGGTGATATAGGAGTTGACAGCCCACTGCAGTAAGGTGATATAGGAGAGTTGACAGCCCACTGCAGTAAGGTGATATAGGAGAGTAGACAGCCCACTGCAGTAAGGTGATATAGGAGAGTTGACAGCCCACTGCAGTAAGGGATTATAGGAGTTGACAGCCCACTGCAGTAAGGTGATATAGGAGAGTTGACAGCCCACTGCAGTAAGGTGATATAGGAGAGTTGACAGCCCACTGCAGTAAGGTGATATAGGAGAGTTGACACCCCACACTGCAGTAAGGTGATATAGGAGAGTTGACAGCCCACTGCAGTAAGGTGATATAGGAGAGTTGACAGCCCACTGCAGTAAGGTGTTATAGGAGAGTTGACAGCCCACATGCAGTAAGGTGATATAGGAGTTGACAGCCCACTGCAGTAAGGTGATATAGGAGAGTTGACAGCCCACTGCAGTAAGGTGATATAGGAGAGTTGACAGCCCACTGCAGTAAGGTGATATAGGAGAGTTGACAGCCCACTGCCGTAAGGTGATATAGGAGTTGACAGCCCACTGCAGTAAGATGATATCGGAGAGTTGACAGCCCACTGCAGTAAGATGATATAGGAGAGTTGACAGCCCACTGCAGTAAGATGATATAGGAGAGTTGACAGCCCACTGCAGTAAGATGATATAGGAGAGTTGACAGCCCACTGCAGTAAGGTGATATAGGAGAGTTGACAGCCCACTGCAGTAAGATGATATAGGAGAGTTGACAGTCCACTGCAGTAAGATGATATAGGAGAGTTGACAGCCCACTGCAGTAAGATGATATAGGAGAGTTGACAGTCCACTGCAGTAAGATGATATAGGAGAGTTGACAGCCCACTGCAGTAAGGTGATATAGGAGAGTTGACAGCCCACTGCAGTAAGGTGATATAGGAGAGTTGACAGCCCACTGCAGTAAGGTGATATAGGAGAGTTGACAGCCCACTGCAGTGAGGTGATATAGGAGAGTTGACAGCCCACTGCAGTAAGGTGATATAGGAGAGTTGACTGCCCACTGCAGTAAGGTGATATAGGAGAGTTGACAGCCCACTGCAGTAAGGTGATATAGGAGAGTTGACAGCCCACTGCAGTAAGGTGATATAGGAGTTGACAGCCCACTGCAGTAAGGTGATATAGGAGAGTTGACAGCCCACTGCAGTAAGGTGATATAGGAGTTGACAGCCCACTGCAGTAAGGTGATATAGGAGTTGACAGCCCACTGCAGTAAGGTGATATAGGAGTTGACAGCCCACTGCAGTAAGGTGATATAGGAGAGTTGACAGCCCACTGCAGTAAGGTGATATAGGAGAGTTGACAGCCCACTGCAGTAAGGTGATATAGGAGAGTTGACAGCCCACTGCAGTAAGGTGATATAGGAGTTGACAGCCCACTGCAGTAAGGTGATATAGGAGAGTTGACAGCCCACTGCAGTAAGGTGATATAGGAGAGTTGACAGCCCACTGCAGTAAGGTGATATAGGAGAGTTGACAGCCCACTGCAGTAAGGGATTATAGGAGTTGACAGCCCACTGCAGTAAGGTGATATAGGAGAGTTGACAGCCCACTGCAGTAAGGTGATATAGGAGAGTTGACAGCCCACTGCAGTAAGGTGATATAGGAGAGTTGACAGCCCACTGCAGTAAGGTGATATAGGAGAGTTGACAGCCCACTGCAGTAAGGTGATATAGGAGAGTTGACAGCCCACTGCAGTAAGGTGATATAGGAGAGTTGACAGCCCACTGCAGTAAGGTGATATAGGAGTTGACAGCCCACTGCAGTAAGGTGATATAGGAGAGTTGACAGCCCACTGCAGTAAGGTGATATAGGAGAGTTGACAGCCCACTGCAGTAAGGTGATATAGGAGAGTTGACAGCCCACTGCAGTAAGGTGATATAGGAGTTGACAGCCCACTGCAGTAAGGTGATATAGGAGAGTTGACAGCCCACTGCAGTAAGGTGATATAGGAGAGTTGACAGCCCACTGCAGTAAGGTGATATAGGAGAGTTGACAGCCCACTGCAGTAAGGTGATATAGGAGAGTTGACAGCCCACTGCAGTAAGGTGATATAGGAGAGTTGACAGCCCACTGCAGTAAGGTGATATAGGAGTTGACAGCCCACTGCAGTAAGATGATATAGGAAAGTTGACAGCCCACTGCAGTAAGGTGATATAGGAGAGTTGACAGCCCACTGCAGTAAGGTGATATAGGAGTTGACAGCCCACCGCAGTAAGGTGATATAGGAGTTGACAGCCCACTGCAGTAAGGTGATATAGGAGTTGACAGCCCACTGCAGTAAGGTGATATAGGAGTTGACAGCCCACTGCAGTAAGGTGATATAGGAATCTAGAAAACAATACATTTGTACAGAAAATACATATATATTCAAATTGGTAACAACAGTAACAACAGTAACAACAAATTCACAACATCTTTGACAAGTAACAACTGTTAACAGATTTGTAACGAAATAAGGGAATCATTACAACACTTATTATCATTACAACACTGTGTCCACCCAATCAAAAGATCTGAAAATGTATCTAGTAGCTACAGCTAGCTGGCACTGCATGTTCCAGGTCTCCTGGTCAGTTAATGTCTCTGTTCCAGGTCTGCTGGTCAGTTAATGTCTCTGTTCCGGGTCTGATGGTCAGTTACTGTCTCTGTTCCAGGTCTACTGGTCAGTTACTGTCTCTGTTCCAGGTCTCCTGGTCAGATAATGTCTCTGTTCCAGGTCTTCTGGTCAGTTACTGTCTCTGTTCCAGGTCTACTGGTCAGTTACTGTCTCTGTTCCAGGTCTCCTGGTCAGATAATGTCTCTGTTCCAGGTCTACTGGTCAGTTACTGTCTCTGTTCCAGGTCTACTGGTCAGTTACTGTCTCTGTTCCAGGTCTGATAGTCAGTTACTGTCTCTGTTCCAGGTCTCCTGGTAAGTTACTGTCTCTGTTCCAGGTCTCCTGGTCAGTTACTGTCTCTGTTCCAGGTCTGAGAGTCAGTTACTGTCTCTGTTCCAGGTCTGATAGTCAGTTACTGTCTCTGTTCCAGGTCAGTTATTGTCTCTGTTCCAGGTCTGATAGTCAGTTACTGTCTCTGTTCCATGTCTCCTGTTGAGATAATGTCTCTGTTCCAGGTCTACTGGTCAGTTAATGCCTCTGTGCCAGGTCTGAGAGTCAGTTACTGTCTCTGTTCCAGGTCAATTAATGTCTCTGTGCCAGGTCTGAGTCAGTTACTGTCTCTGTTCCAGGTCAGTTAATGTCTCTGTGCCAGGTCTGAGAGTCAGTTACTGTCTCTGTTCCAGGTCTACTGGTCAGTTACTGTCTCTGTTCCAGGTCAAGTCATCCGTCCTTGACGTTTCCTACATGAGTTTATATAACACACTGCTGCTGAACAAATCTTATTATCTGGAGTTCTAACCAGTTTCAGGACTTCAGACAGTAGAGCCTGCTCCTCTCCTTCTCCCTACAGTAGGGCCTGCTACCCTCCTCCACCCTACAGTAGGGCCTGCTCCTCTCCTTCTCCCTACAGTAGGGCCTGCTCCTCTCCTTCTCTCTACAGTAGGGCCTGCTGCTCTCCTTCTCTCTACAGTAGGGCCTGCTACCCTCCTCCACCCTACAGTAGAGCCTGCTCCTCTCCTTCTCCCTACAGTAGGGCCTGCTCCTCTCCTTCTCTCTACAGTAGGGCCTGCTCCTCTCCTTCTCTCTACAGTAGGGCCTGCTACCCTCCTCCACCCTACAGTAGAGCCTGCTCCTCTCCTTCTCCCTACAGTAGGGCCTGCTCCTCTTCTTCTCTCTACAGTAGGGCCTGCTCCTCTCCTTCTCTCTACAGTAGGGCCTGCTACCCTCCTCCACCCTACAGTAGAGTCTGCTCCTCTCCTTCTCCCTACAGTAGGGCCTGCTACCCTCCTCCACCCTACAGTAGAGCCTGCTCCTCTCCTTCTCCCTACAGTAGGGCCTGCTCCTCTTCTTCTCTCTACAGTAGGGCCTGCTCCTCTCCTTCTCTCTACAGTAGGGCCTGCTACCCTCCTCCACCCTACAGTAGAGTCTGCTCCTCTCCTTCTCCCTACAGTAGAGCCTGCTCCTCTCCTTCTCCCTACAGTAGGGCCTGCTCCTCTTCTTCTCTCTACAGTAGGGCCTGCTACCCTCCTCCACCCTACAGTAGAGCCTGCTCCTCTCCTTCTCCCTACAGTAGGGCCTGCTCCTCTTCTTCTCTCTACAGTAGGGCCTGCTCCTCTCCTTCTCTCTACAGTAGGGCCTGCTACCCTCCTCCACCCTACAGTAGAGTCTGCTCCTCTCCTTCTCCCTACAGTAGGGCCTGCTACCCTCCTCCACCCTACAGTAGAGCCTGCTCCTCTCCTTCTCCCTACAGTAGGGCCTGCTCCTCTTCTTCTCTCTACAGTAGGGCCTGCTCCTCTCCTTCTCTCTACAGTAGGGCCTGCTACCCTCCTCCACCCTACAGTAGAGTCTGCTCCTCTCCTTCTCCCTACAGTAGAGCCTGCTCCTCTCCTTCTCCCTACAGTAGGGCCTGCTCCTCTTCTTCTCTCTACAGTAGGGCCTGCTACCCTCCTCCACCCTACAGTAGAGTCTGCTCCTCTCCTTCTCCCTACAGTAGAGCCTGCTCCTCTCCTTCTCCCTACAGTAGGGCCTGCTCCTCTTCTTCTCTCTACAGTAGGGCCTGCTCCTCTCCTTCTCTCTACAGTAGGGCCTGCTACCCTCCTCCACCCTACAGTAGAGTCTGCTCCTCTCCTTCTCCCTACAGTAGAGCCTGCTCCTCTCCTTCTCCCTACAGTAGGGCCTGCTCCTCTTCTTCTCTCTACAGTAGGGCCTGCTCCTCTCCTTCTCTCTACAGTAGGGCCTGCTACCCTCCTCCACCCTACAGTAGAGTCTGCTCCTCTCCTTCTCCCTACAGTAGGGCCTGCTCCCCTCCTTCTCCAGACAGTGAACGGTGCAGGGCCCAGTTGATAATCAACCTGATAATTGCCTCGAAACTGAACTATAGTGAATCTAATTTAACACATGTATCAACAGATAAAGTAACGTATGGTGGGGGAGAGATGGGGGAGAATGGGTGAGTTGATGAGAGAGGGGAGAGATAGGGGAGAATGGGTGAGTTGATGAGATGGGGGAGGAGATGAGGGAGAATGGGTGAGTTGATGAGATGGGGGAGAATGGGTGAGTTGATGAGAGGGGGAGAGAATGGGTGAGTTGATGGGAGAGGGGGAGAGAATGGGTGAGTTGATGAGAGAGGGGGAGAGAATGGGTGAGTTGATGAGAGAGGGGGAGAGAATGGGTGAGTTGATGAGAGAGGGGAAGAGAATGAGTGAGTTGATGAGAGAGGGGGAGAGAATGGGTGAGTTGATGAGAGAGGGGGAGAGAATGGGTGAGTTGATGAGAGAGGGGGAGAGAATTGGTGAGTTGATGAGAGAGGGGGAGAGAATGGGTGAGTTGATGAGAGAGGGGGAGAGAATGGGTGAGTTGATGAGAGAGGGGGAGAGAATGGGTGAGTTGATGAGAGAGGGGAGAGAATGAGTGAGTTGATGAGAGAGGGGGAGAGAATGGGTGAGTTGATGAGAGAGGGGGAGAGAATGGGTGAGTTGATGAGAGAGGGGGAGAGAATGGGTGAGTTGATGAGAGAGGGGAAGAGAATGAGTGAGTTGATGAGAGATGGGGAGAGAATGGGTGAGTTGATGAGAGAGGGGGAGAGAATGGGTGAGTTGATGAGAGAGGGGGAGAGAATGGGTGAGTTGATGAGAGAGGGGAAGAGAATGGGTGAGATGATGAGAGAGGGGGAGAGAATGGGTGAGTTGATGAGAGAATGGGTGAGTTGATGAGAGAGGGGAAGAGAACGATGCATAATTATGTCATCACCAGTTGGGAATGAAGAACAGTGTGGATCATTCGATTGTATGTATCAATTCTAATTCTAATCTTAAAACGGTACTTATCCTATATCAGTCCACCGAATCCGAGCAGCCTCATCAGTCTCCTCCGGCCGACTTGGAGTACGCAGTGTAATTTACTACGGCCAGAAGACCGAGACGAATGGATCACATGCTGCATTAGCATTGAAGTCTAGTTCTGAGTAGTCTGGATCTGAGTCTAGTTCTGAGTGGTCTGGATCTGAGTAGTCTGGCTCTGAGTAGTCTGGATCTGAGTATTCTTCTGGTTCTGAGTCTAGTTATGAGTGGTCTGGATCTGAGTAGTCTGGTTCTGAGTCTAGTTCTGAGTCGTCTGGTTCTGAGTCTAGTTCTGAGTCGTCTGGTTCTGAGTGGTCTGGCTCTGAGTAGTCTGGTTCTGAGTCTAGTTCTGAGTAGTCTGGATCTGAGTAGTCTGGCTCTGAGTACTCTGGCTCTGAATAGTCTGGTTCTGAGTAGTCTGGCTCTGAGTAGTCTGGATCTGAGTAGTCTGGATCTGAGTAGTCTGGCTCTGAGTAGTTTGGCTCTGAGTAGTCTGGTTCTGAGTAGTCTGGCTCTGAGTGGTCTGGATCTGAGTCTAGTTCTGAGTGGTCTGGATCTGAGTAGTCTGGCTCTGAGGGGTCTGGCTCTGAGTAGTCTGGATCTGAGTGGTCTGGATCTGAGTGGTCTGGCTCTGAGTAGTCTGGTTCTGAGTAGTCTGGTTCTGAGTAGTCTGGCTCTGAGTAGTCTGGCTCTGAGTAGTCTGGCTCTGAGTAGTCTGGTTCTGAGTAGTCTGGCTCTGAGTAGTCTGGTTCTGAGTAGTCTGGCTCTAAGTAGTCTGGCTCTGAGTAGTCTGGCTCTGAGTCTAGTTCTGAGTAGTCTGGCTCTGAGTAGTCTGGCTCTAAGTAGTCTGGTCCTAAGTAGTCTGGCTCTGAGTAGTCTGGCTCTGAGTCTAGTTCTGAGTAGTCTGGTTCTGAGTAGTCTGGTTCTGAGTAGTCTGGCTCTGAGTAGTCTGGCTCTGAGTAGTCTGGCTCTGAGTCTAGATCTGAGTAGTTTGGCTCTGAGTAGTCTGGCTCTTACTAGGGGGCAGTATTTTAATTTTTGGAAAAAAAATGTTCCCGTTTTAAACAAGATATTTTGTCACGAAACGATGCTCGACTATGCATATAATTGACAGCTTTGGATAGAAAATACTCTGATGTTTCCAAAACTGCAAAGATATTGTTTGTGAGTGCAACAGAACTGATGTTACAGGCAAAACTCAGATAAAAATCCAATCAGGAAGTGCCGCATTTTTTTAAATCGCCTCATGCCAATGACTCCTTATGTGACTGTGAATAAGCTACGAATGAGCTTACATTTTCTACGTATTCCCCAAGGTGTCTACAGCATTGTGACGTCTTTTTACGCATTTCTGTTGAAGAATAGCCGTAAGGGACCACATTTAGCAAGTGGTCAGATGATGTCTCCCGCAGAAAATCTTGCGTAAAATACTGAGATAGACATTTTTCCAGTTGCTTCTTATGAGAAACCAATTGCCTCGACGGATATATTATCGAATAGATATGTTAAAAACACCTTGAGGATTGATCCTAAACAACGTTTGCCATGTTTCTGTCGATATTATGGAGCTAATTTGGAAAAAAGTTCAGCTTGTAGTGACCGTATTTTCCGGTCGATTTCTCAGCCAAAGGTGAAAAACAAACGGAGCTATTTCGCCTACGAAAATAATATTTTGGGAAAAAAGGAACATTTGCTATCTAACTAGGAGTCTCCTGAGTGAAAACATCCGAAGCTCATCAAAGGTAAATTATTTAATTTGGTTGCTTTTCTTATTTTCGTGAAAATGTTGCCTGCTGCCAGCAGAGCCTAGCATAGCATTATGCCATGATAAATTTACACAAATGCTTGTCTAGCGTTGCCTGTAAAGCATATTTTTAAAATCTGAGATGACATTGTGACAAAAGGCTAAGCTGTGTCTCAATATATTTAATTTGTGATTTTCATGAATAGGAACATTTTCTAGGGGTATTTATGTCCGCTGCGTTATGCTAATTAGTTTGAGGCGATGATTACGCTCCCGGAGGCGGGTTTGAGAGTCACAAGAAGAAGAAGCATTGAACTCATAGCCACTTCAATCAGTGTAGTGAGAAGACAGGATAAAGAAGGATTTTTAAACCTTGAGATTATTGAAACATGGATTGTATATGTGTGCATGGGCAAGACTAAAGATTGAAGGGTCTTTGAACGGGGTATGGTAGTAGGTGCCAGGCGCAGCGATATGTGTGAAGAACTGCAACGCTGCTGGGGTTTTTGACGCTCAACTGTTTCCTGTGTGTATCAAGAATGGCGGTATTCTTTAGTCCTTTCTAATTAATCCTCCCTCCCCCTCCCTCCCCCTCCCTCCCCCTCCCTCCCTCCCTCTCTCCCTCCTGGAGGAGAGGCTGCTCTTTGATATCTGTTGTGTGGTCTGCTCAGGATTAATGGAAACTT
The DNA here is from genome assembly GCF_002021735.2 of Oncorhynchus kisutch. Taxonomy (NCBI): domain Eukaryota; kingdom Metazoa; phylum Chordata; class Actinopteri; order Salmoniformes; family Salmonidae; genus Oncorhynchus; species Oncorhynchus kisutch. The sequence goes on from NC_034199.2 coordinate 48,361,765, forward strand.
GTAGAGAGTTGATGAAGCTGCACTTCAGAAGTGTGTGTGTGTGTAGTATGTGTCCTGCTGTGCTCACTTTACCTGAACTATTTCATCTTTGTTCCGCAGCTTGTCTCTGTTTCCAAACTGTCCGGACCTTCCAGCCCGCCCCCCGCCCCCCCCCCCCCCTCTCTCTCTCTCTCTCTCTCTCTCTCTCTCCTCTCTCTCTCTCTCTCTCTCTTGCTCTCCTCTCTCTCTCCATCTCCCTCTCTCGCCTCTCTCTCACTCTCCTCTCTCTCCTCTCTCTCCCTCTCCTCTCTCTCCCTCTCCCTCTCTCTCTCTCCTCTCTCTCCTCTGTCTCCCTCTCTCTCTCTCTCTCCCTCTCCTCTCTCTCCTCTCTCTCCCTCTCTCTCTCTCCTCTCTCTCTCCTCTCTCTCCCTCCCTCTCTCTCTCCCTCTCCTCTCTCCTCTCTCTCCTCTCTCTCCCTCTCTCCCTCTCCCTCTCTCTCTCTCCTCTCTCTCCCCTCTCTCCTCTCTCTCCTCTCTCTCCCTCTCTCCCTCTCCTCTCTCTCTCTCTCTCTCTCTCTCTCTCTCTCTCTCTCTCTCTATCTCTCTCTCCCTCTCTCTCTCCTCTCTCTCTCCCTCTCTCCCTCGCTCCTCAGTCTGTGTTAATGTGTCTGACTGTCTTATCTATAACTTCTCCTCTCTCTGAGCACTAGCTAGCATAGACAGCAGGCTGCTCCCCTCCCATTAACACCACACACGTTGTGCTCTCTCCCGGGATCTCCTGTCTCCTGACAATGAGGAGACACAGAGCATCGCTCAGGCAGTTAGGGCTGCTGGCTGATTAGAGAAAAGAGGAGAGAAGTTGAGAGAGTGGAGAGAAACTCGAGAGGGAGAGAGGGGAGATGGAGGGAGAGAAGAGAGGGAGGGAGGAGAGAGAGAGAGGGAGAGAAGGAGAGGGAAAGGAGAGGGAGAGAAGGAGAACGGAGAGGGAGGAGATAAGGAGAGAGATTGAGAGAAGGAGAGAGAGGAGAGAGAGGAGAGAAGGAGAGAGAGGAGATAAGGAGAGAGAGGAGATAAGGAGGGAGGTCAGTGGAAGAACACAGTGTGGTCAGGATGATAAACTCATTAACTTCATATAACAACACTCAGCAACAAATAGTCTCTCTCTGTTCATTCTGTCTGTCTGTTCATTCTGTCTGTTTGTCTGTGTCTGTCTGTCTGTTCGTTCATCCTGTCTGTCTGTCTGTCTGTCTGTCTGTCTGTCTGTCTGTCCGTCCTCTGAGTGAGAGATTTAGAGTGGACTAGGACATTTCTTCATCAGGGAACTGGGAGGCGGAGAGGAGAAGTTTTAACGATTACTTAGTTCAGGAATGTGTGTCTGTGTGTATTGCTCTGTGTGTCTTGCTCTGTGTGTATTGCTTGTGTCTGTGTGTATTGCTCTGTGTGTCTGTGTGTATTGCTCTGTGTGTCTTGCTCTGTGTGTATTGCTTGTGTCTGTGTGTATTGCTCTGTGTGTCTGTGTGTATTGCTCTGTGTGTCTGTGTGTATTGCTCTGTGTGTCTGTGTGTATTGCTCTGTGTGTATTGCTCTGTGTGTCTGTGTGTCTTGCTCTGTGTGTATTGCTCTGTGTGTCTGTGTGTATTGCTCTGTGTGTCTGTGTGTATTGCTCTGTGTGTCTGTGTGTATTGCTCTGTGTGTCTGTGTGTATTGCTCTGTGTGTCTGTGTGTATTGCTCTGTGTGTCTGTGTGTATTGCTCTGTGTGTCTGTGTGTATTGCTCTGTGTGTCTGTGTGTATTGCTCTGTGTGTCTGTGTGTATTGCTCTGTGTGTCTGTGTGTATTGCTCTGTGTGTCTGTGTGTATTGCTCTGTGTGTCTGTGTGTATTGCTCTGTGTGTCTGTGTGTATTGCTCTGTGTGTCTGTGTGTATTGCTCTGTGTGTCTGTGTGTAATGCTGTGTGTGTCTGTGTGTAATGCTGTGTGTGTCTGTGTGTATTGCTCTGTGTGTCTGTGTGTATTGCTCTGTGTGTCTGTGTGTAATGCTGTGTGTGTCTGTGTGTAATGCTGTGTGTGTCTGTGTGTATTGCTCTGTGTGTGTCTGTGTGTATTGCTCTGTGTGTCTGTGTGTATTGCTCTGTGTGTCTGTGTGTATTGCTCTGTGGGTCTGTGTGTAATGCTGTGTGTGTCTGTGTGTATTGCTCTGTGTGTCTGTGTGTATTGCTCTGTGTGTCTGTGTGTATTGCTCTGTGGGTCTGTGTGTAATGCTGTGTGTGTCTGTGTGTATTGCTCTGTGTGTCTGTGTGTATTGCTCTGTGTGTCTGTGTGTATTGCTCTGTGGGTCTGTGTGTAATGCTGTGTGTGTCTGTGTGTATTGCTCTGTGGGTCTGTGTGTATTGCTGTGTGTGTCTGTGTGTATTGCTGTGTGTGTCTGTGTGTATTGCTCTGTGGGTCTGTGTGTATTGCTCTGTGTGTCTGTGTGTATTGCTGTGTGTGTCTGTGTGTATTGCTCTGTGTGTGTGTTGCTTTGTGTGTATGTCTGTCAACAGGCAGCAGAGTGTACACATTGTACCTAATTCCTAATTGATTCCGTAACACTGATTGGCTGGTTGGTTGACATTCTGCTTGTTTGACTGTTTTCGTCAGGATCAGAACCAGATCACGGGACAGACATGTGATTCTATGTCAACACTGTTCCATGTGTATCGTGACCTGTGGCAGGAAATTGTCAAGTCACGCGTGTTCTATCTGAAACTGTGTGTGTGTGTGGTTGTGTCGGTGTGTGTGTGTGTGTGTGTGTGTGTGTGTGTGTGGTCATGCCTAACTATCACATCTTAGATAGACCATAGATCAAGATGTAAATACCACTCCATATTTGGTCTTTCCTCTCAGCCATAATTGGTTTTTCCTCTCTGCCATATTTGGTCTTTCCTCTCAGCCAAATTTGGTCTTTCCTCTCAGCCATAATTGGTCTTTCCTCTCTGCCATATTTGGTCTTTCCTCTCAGCCATATTTGGTCTTTCCTCTCAGCCAAATTTGGTCTATCCTCTCAGCCATTTCAGATCAGTAATGCTTTGGCCTTTGACTAGAACAGAGTTTTAATTGGATGAATGAACCTAATCAGAGAAGCACCAGCCAATGACTGAGAAACATCTTTGAGTGAGGCAGGTAGGTGAAAGCCTGGGTCGGCCTAATCTCTGTCTCTCACTGCCCAACTTCAATGATTACTGTGTGAACGAGAGCGAGCACAGAGAGAGAGTTTAAAATTGAAACATGGCTAGCGGTAATCACACCCCTTGCCAAGAATATTACACGCCACATAGGGAAAGATGGAAAAACCCCATAGGTGGGAAAATCAATATTGGCCACTACAGATGAAGGATCTTTATTTGATCGGCCTGTTGTTGTCCTGTTATTTCCAGCACAGCAGGAAATACAAACGTATAGTGTATTTGAGGTTTAAAAAGGCTTCTAAGTGATGTAAATTATACTTTAACACTTCACAAGAAAAGGTATCAACCCCTCCATTAATTACAATCCACACACTCATTCACATATCCTGTTGCTGCAGGGTTATTTTCCTGCTGTGTGAAACGTGTCCAATTAAGATGCTGTATATGTAGCTGTCACATAGACATGATCATCATGAAAACGGTTTAGCAACCAGGGCAGAGAAACCGGAACATGTGATCACTGGAGTTATGTTGTGTAAATAACAGACTATCATACCTGGAACAGAGACAGTAACTGACCAGTAGACCTGGAACAGAGAGAGTAACTGACCAGTAGACCTGGAACAGAGACAGTAACTGACCAGTAGACCTGGAACAGAGACAGTAACTGACTATCAGACGTGGAACAGAGACAGTAACCTGACCAGGAGACCTGGAACAGAGACAGTAACTGACCAGTAGACCTGGAACAGAGACAGTAACTGACCAGGAGACCTGGAACAGAGACAGTAACTGACCAGGAGACCTGGAACAGAGACAGTACTGACCAGTAGACCTGGAACAGAGACAGTAACTGACCAGGAGACCTGGAACAGAGACAGTAACTGACCAGAAGACCTGGAACAGAGACAGTAACTGACCAGGAGACCTGGAACAGAGACAGTAACTGACCAGAAGACCTGGAACAGAGACAGTAACTGTCCAGTAGACCTGGAACAGAGACAGTAACTGTCCAGCAGACCTGGAACAGAGACATTAACTGACCAGGAGACCTGGAACAGAGACAGTAACTGACCAGTAGACCTGGAACAGAGAGAGTAACTGACCAGTAGACCTGGAACAGAGACAGTAACTGACCAGTAGACCTGGAACAGAGACAGTAACTGACTATCAGACGTGGAACAGAGACAGTAACTGACCAGGAGACCTGGAACAGAGACAGTAACTGACCAGTAGACCTGGAACAGAGACAGTAACTGACCAGGAGACCTGGAACAGAGACAGTAACTGACCAGGAGACCTGGAACAGAGACAGTAACTGACCAGTAGACCTGGAACAGAGACAGTAACTGACCAGGAGACCTGGAACAGAGACAGTAACTGACCAGAAGACCTGGAACAGAGACAGTAACTGACCAGGAGACCTGGAACAGAGACAGTAACTGACCAGAAGACCTGGAACAGAGACAGTAACTGTCCAGTAGACCTGGAACAGAGACAGTAACTGACCAGAAGACCTGGAACAGAGACAGTAACTGTCCAGTAGACCTGGAACAGAGACAGTAACTGACCAGA
>NC_034199.2:48371482-48388982 GCF_002021735.2 Oncorhynchus kisutch
TGGTGTAGAGACTAGAGACATCATGGTGTAGAGACAGCATGGTGTAGAGACTAGAGACGGCATGGTATAGAGACTAGAGACAGCATGGTGTAGAGACTAGAGACAGCATGGTGTAGAGACTAGAGTCAGCATGGTGTAGAGACTAGAGACATCATGGTGTAGAGACAGCATGGTGTAGAGACTAGAGACAGCATGGTATAGAGACTAGAGACAGCATGGTGTAGAGACTAGAGACAGCATGGTGTAGAGACTAGAGTCAGCATGTTGTAGAGACTAGAGACAGCATGGTGTAGAGACTAGAGACAGCATGGTGTAGAGACTAGAGACAGCATGGTGTAGAGACTAGAGACAGCATGGTGTAGAGACTAGAGACAGCATGGTGTAGAGACTAGAGACATCATGGTGTAGAGACTAGAGACAGCATGGTGTAGAGACTAGAGACAGCATGGTGTAGGGACTAGAGGCAGCATGGTGTAGAGACTAGAGGCAGCATGGTGTAGAGACTAGAGACAGCATGGTGTAGAGACTAGAGACAGCATGGTGTAGAGACTAGGGACAGCATGGTGTAGAGACTAGAGACAGCATGGTGTAGAGACTAGAGGCAGCATGGTGTAGAGACTAGAGGCAGCATGGTGTAGAGACTAGAGACAGCATGGTGTAGAGACTAGAGACAGCATGGGGTAGAGACTAGAGACAGCATGGGGTAGAGACTAGAGACAGCATGGTGTAGAGACTAGAGACAGCATGGTGTAGAGACTAGAGACAGCATGGTGTAGAGACTAGAGACAGCATGGTGTAGAGACTAGAGACAGCATGGTGTAGGGACTAGAGACAGCATGGTGTAGGGACTAGAGACAGCATGGTGTAGGGACTAGAGACAGCATGGTGTAGGGACTAGAGACAGCATGGTGTAGAGACTAGAGACATCATGGTGTAGAGACTAGAGACCAGCATGGTGTAGAGACTATTGATAGCATGGTGTAGAGACTAGAGACAGCATGGTGTAGAGACTAGAGACAGCATGGTGTAGAGACTAGAGACAGCATGGTGTAGAGACTAGATACAGCATGGTGTAGAGACTAGAGACAGCATGGTGTAGAGACTAGAGACATCATGGTGTAGAGACAGCATGGTGTAGAGACTAGAGACAGCATGGTATAGAGACTAGAGACAGCATGGTGTAGAGACTAGAGACAGCATGGTGTAGAGACTAGAGTCAGCATGGTGTAGAGACTAGATACATCATGGTGTAGAGACAGCATGGTGTAGAGACTAGAGACAGCATGGTATAGAGACTAGAGACAGCATGGTGTAGGACTAGAGACAGCATGGTGTAGAGACTAGAGACATCATGGTGTAGAGACTAGAGACAGCATGGTGTAGAGACTAGTGACAGCATGGTGTAGAGACTAGAGACAGCATGGTGTAGAGACTAGAGACAGCATGGTGTAGAGACTAGAGACAGCATGGTGTAGAGACTAGATACAGCATGGGGTAGAGACTAGAGACAGCATGGTGTAGGGACTAGAGACTAGAGACAGCATGGTGTAGAGACTAGAGACAGCATGGTGTAGAGACTAGAGACAGCATGGTGTAGAGACAGCATGGTGTAGAGACTAGAGACAGCATGGTGTAGAGACTAGAGACAGCATGGTGTAGAGACTAGAGACAGCATGGTGTAGGGACTAGAGACAGCATGGTGTAGGGACTAGAGACAGCATGGTGTAGGGACTAGAGACAGCATGGTGTAGAGACTAGAGATAGCATGGTGTAGAGACTAGAGACAGCATGGTGTAGAGACTAGAGACAGCATGGTGTAGAGACTAGAGACAGCATGGTGTAGAGACTAGAGACAGCATGGTGTAGAGACTAGAGACAGCATGGTGTAGAGACTAGAGACAGCATGGTGTAGAGACTAGAGACAGCATGGTGTAGAGACAGCATGGTGTAGGGACTAGAGACAGCATGGTGAAGATACTAGAGACAGCATGGTGTAGAGACTAGAGACAGCATGGTGTAGAGACTAGAGGCAGCATGGTGTAGAGACAGCATGGTGTAGAGACTAGAGACTAGAGACAGCATGGTGTAGAGACTAGACACAGCATGGTGTAGGGACTAGAGACAGCATGGTGTAGAGACTAGAGACATAATGGTTTAGAGACTAGAGACAGCATGGTGTAGAGACTAGAGACAGCATGGTGTAGGGACTAGAGACAGCATGGTGTAGAGACTAGAGACTAGGGACAGCATGGTGTAGAGACTAGAGACTAGAGACAGCATGGTGTAGGGACTAGAGACTAGAGACAGCATGGTGTAGGGACTAGAGACAGCATGGTGTAGAGACTAGAGACAGCATGGTGTAGAGACTAGAGACAGCATGGTGTAGGGACTAGAGACAGCATGGTGTAGGGACTAGAGACAGCATGGTGTAGGGACTAGAGACAGCATGGTGTAGAGACTAGAGACAGCATGGTGTAGAGACTAGAGACAGCATGGTGTAGAGACTAGTGACAGCATGGTGTAGAGACTAGAGACAGCATGGTGTAGAGACTAGAGACAGCATGGTGTAGAGACTAGAGACAGCATGGTGTAGAGACTAGATACAGCATGGGGTAGAGACTAGAGACAGCATGGTGTAGAGACTAAAGACATCATGGTGTAGAGACTAGAGACAGCATGGTGTAGAGACTAGAGACAGCATGGTGTAGAGACTAGAGACATCATGGTGTAGAGACAGCATGGTGTAGAGACTAGAGACAGCATGGTATAGAGACTAGAGACAGCATGGTGTAGAGACTAGAGACAGCATGGTGTAGAGACTAGAGTCAGCATGGTGTAGAGACTAGAGACATCATGGTGTAGAGACAGCATGGTGTAGAGACTAGAGACAGCATGGTATAGAGACTAGAGACAGCATGGTGTAGAGACTAGAGACAGCATGGTGTAGAGACTAGAGTCAGCATGTTGTAGAGACTAGAGACAGCATGGTGTAGAGACTAGAGACAGCATGGTGTAGAGACTAGAGACAGCATGGTGTAGAGACTAGAGACAGCATGGTGTAGAGACTAGAGACAGCATGGTGTAGAGACTAGAGACAGCATGGTGTAGAGACTAGAGACATCATGGTGTAGAGACTAGAGACAGCATGGTGTAGAGACTAGAGACAGCATGGTGTAGGGACTAGAGACAGCATGGTGTAGGGACTAGAGACAGCATGGTGTAGAGACTAGAGACAGCATGGTGTAGAGACTTGAGACATCATGGTGTAGAGACTAGTGACAGCATGGTGTAGAGACTAGAGGCAGCATGGTGTAGAGACTAGAGGCAGCATGGTGTAGAGACTAGAGACAGCATGGTGTAGAGACTAGAGACAGCATGGGGTAGAGACTAGAGACAGCATGGTGTAGAGACTAGAGACAGCATGGGGTAGAGACTAGAGACAGCATGGTGTAGAGACTATAGACATCATGGTGTAGAGACTAGAGACAGCATGGTGTAGAGACTAGAGACAGCATGGTGTAGAGACTAGAGACAGCATGGTGTAGAGACTAGAGACAGCATGGTGTAGGGACTAGAGACAGCATGGTGTAGGGACTAGAGACAGCATGGTGTAGGGACTAGAGACAGCATGGTGTAGAGACTAGATACAGCATGGGGTAGAGACTAGAGAGAGCATGGTGTAGAGACTAGAGACAGCATGGTGTAGAGACTAGAGACAGCATGGTGTAGAGACTAGATACAGCATGGGGTAGAGACTAGAGCCAGCATGGTGTAGAGACTAAAGACATAATGGTGTAGAGACTAGAGACAGCATGGTGTAGAGACTAGAGACATCATGGTGTAGAGACAGCATGGTGTAGAGACTAGAGACAGCATGGTATAGAGACTAGAGACAGCATGGTGTAGAGACTAGAGACAGCATGGTGTAGAGACTAGAGTCAGCATGTTGTAGAGACTAGAGACATCATGGTGTAGAGACAGCATGGTGTAGAGACTAGAGACAGCATGGTATAGAGACTAGAGACAGCATGGTGTAGGGACTAGAGACAGCATGGTGTAGAGACTAGAGACATCATGGTGTAGAGACTAGAGACAGCATGGTGTAGAGACTAGTGACAGCATGGTGTAGAGACTAGAGACAGCATGGTGTAGAGACTAGAGACAGCATGGTGTAGAGACTAGAGACAGCATGGTGTAGAGACTAGATACAGCATGGGGTAGAGACTAGAGACAGCATGGTGTAGAGACTAGATACAGCATGGTGTAGAGACTAGAGACAGCATGGTGTAGAGACTAGAGACATCATGGTGTAGAGACAGCATGGTGTAGAGACTAGAGACAGCATGGTATAGAGACTAGAGACAGCATGGTGTAGAGACTAGAGACAGCATGGTGTAGAGACTAGAGTCAGCATGGTGTAGAGACTAGATACATCATGGTGTAGAGACAGCATGGTGTAGAGACTAGAGACAGCATGGTATAGAGACTAGAGACAGCATGGTGTAGGGACTAGAGACAGCATGGTGTAGAGACTAGAGACATCATGGTGTAGAGACTAGAGACAGCATGGTGTAGAGACTAGTGACAGCATGGTGTAGAGACTAGAGACAGCATGGTGTAGAGACTAGAGTCAGCATGTTGTAGAGACTAGAGACATCATGGTGTAGAGACAGCATGGTGTAGAGACTAGAGACAGCATGGTATAGAGACTAGAGACAGCATGGTGTAGGGACTAGAGACAGCATGGTGTAGAGACTAGAGACATCATGGTGTAGAGACTAGAGACAGCATGGTGTAGAGACTAGTGACAGCATGGTGTAGAGACTAGAGACAGCATGGTGTAGAGACTAGAGACAGCATGGTGTAGAGACTAGAGACAGCATGGTGTAGAGACTAGATACAGCATGGGGTAGAGACTAGAGACAGCATGGTGTAGAGACTAGATACAGCATGGTGTAGAGACTAGAGACAGCATGGTGTAGAGACTAGAGACATCATGGTGTAGAGACAGCATGGTGTAGAGACTAGAGACAGCATGGTATAGAGACTAGAGACAGCATGGTGTAGAGACTAGAGACAGCATGGTGTAGAGACTAGAGTCAGCATGGTGTAGAGACTAGATACATCATGGTGTAGAGACAGCATGGTGTAGAGACTAGAGACAGCATGGTATAGAGACTAGAGACAGCATGGTGTAGGGACTAGAGACAGCATGGTGTAGAGACTAGAGACATCATGGTGTAGAGACTAGAGACAGCATGGTGTAGAGACTAGTGACAGCATGGTGTAGAGACTAGAGACAGCATGGTGTAGAGACTAGAGACAGCATGGTGTAGAGACTAGAGACAGCATGGTGTAGAGACTAGATACAGCATGGGGTAGAGACTAGAGACAGCATGGTGTAGGGACTAGAGACTAGAGACAGCATGGTGTAGAGACTAGAGACAGCATGGTGTAGAGACTAGAGACAGCATGGTGTAGAGACAGCATGGTGTAGAGACTAGAGACAGCATGGTGTAGAGACTAGAGACAGCATGGTGTAGAGACTAGAGTCAGCATGTTGTAGAGACTAGAGACAGCATGGTGTAGAGACTAGAGACAGCATGGTGTAGAGACTAGAGACAGCATGGTGTAGAGACTAGAGACAGCATGGTGTAGAGACTAGAGACAGCATGGTGTAGAGACTAGAGACAGCATGGTGTAGAGACTAGAGACATCATGGTGTAGAGACTAGAGACAGCATGGTGTAGAGACTAGAGACAGCATGGTGTAGGGACTAGAGACAGCATGGTGTAGGGACTAGAGACAGCATGGTGTAGAGACTAGAGACAGCATGGTGTAGAGACTTGAGACATCATGGTGTAGAGACTAGTGACAGCATGGTGTAGAGACTAGAGGCAGCATGGTGTAGAGACTAGAGGCAGCATGGTGTAGAGACTAGAGACAGCATGGTGTAGAGACTAGAGACAGCATGGGGTAGAGACTAGAGACAGCATGGTGTAGAGACTAGAGACAGCATGGGGTAGAGACTAGAGACAGCATGGTGTAGAGACTATAGACATCATGGTGTAGAGACTAGAGACAGCATGGTGTAGAGACTAGAGACAGCATGGTGTAGAGACTAGAGACAGCATGGTGTAGAGACTAGAGACAGCATGGTGTAGGGACTAGAGACAGCATGGTGTAGGGACTAGAGACAGCATGGTGTAGGGACTAGAGACAGCATGGTGTAGGGACTAGAGACAGCATGGTGTAGAGACTAGATACAGCATGGGGTAGAGACTAGAGAGAGCATGGTGTAGAGACTTGAGACAGCATGGTGTAGAGACTAGAGACAGCATGGTGTAGAGACTAGATACAGCATGGGGTAGAGACTAGAGCCAGCATGGTGTAGAGACTAAAGACATAATGGTGTAGAGACTAGAGACAGCATGGTGTAGAGACTAGAGACATCATGGTGTAGAGACAGCATGGTGTAGAGACTAGAGACAGCATGGTATAGAGACTAGAGACAGCATGGTGTAGAGACTAGAGACAGCATGGTGTAGAGACTAGAGTCAGCATGTTGTAGAGACTAGAGACATCATGGTGTAGAGACAGCATGGTGTAGAGACTAGAGACAGCATGGTATAGAGACTAGAGACAGCATGGTGTAGGGACTAGAGACAGCATGGTGTAGAGACTAGAGACATCATGGTGTAGAGACTAGAGACAGCATGGTGTAGAGACTAGTGACAGCATGGTGTAGAGACTAGAGACAGCATGGTGTAGAGACTAGAGACAGCATGGTGTAGAGACTAGAGACAGCATGGTGTAGAGACTAGATACAGCATGGGGTAGAGACTAGAGACAGCATGGTGTAGAGACTAGATACAGCATGGTGTAGAGACTAGAGACAGCATGGTGTAGAGACTAGAGACATCATGGTGTAGAGACAGCATGGTGTAGAGACTAGAGACAGCATGGTATAGAGACTAGAGACAGCATGGTGTAGAGACTAGAGACAGCATGGTGTAGAGACTAGAGTCAGCATGGTGTAGAGACTAGATACATCATGGTGTAGAGACAGCATGGTGTAGAGACTAGAGACAGCATGGTATAGAGACTAGAGACAGCATGGTGTAGGGACTAGAGACAGCATGGTGTAGAGACTAGAGACATCATGGTGTAGAGACTAGAGACAGCATGGTGTAGAGACTAGTGACAGCATGGTGTAGAGACTAGAGACAGCATGGTGTAGAGACTAGAGACAGCATGGTGTAGAGACTAGAGACAGCATGGTGTAGAGACTAGATACAGCATGGGGTAGAGACTAGAGACAGCATGGTGTAGGGACTAGAGACTAGAGACAGCATGGTGTAGAGACTAGAGACAGCATGGTGTAGAGACTAGAGACAGCATGGTGTAGAGACAGCATGGTGTAGAGACTAGAGACAGCATGGTGTAGAGACTAGAGACAGCATGGTGTAGAGACTAGAGACAGCATGGTGTAGGGACTAGAGACAGCATGGTGTAGGGACTAGAGACAGCATGGTGTAGGGACTAGAGACAGCATGGTGTAGAGACTAGAGATAGCATGGTGTAGAGACTAGAGACAGCATGGTGTAGAGACTAGAGACAGCATGGTGTAGAGACTAGAGACAGCAGGGTGTAGAGACTAGAGACAGCATGGTGTAGAGACTAGAGACAGCATGGTGTAGAGACTAGAGACAGCATGGTGTAGAGACTAGAGACAGCATGGTGTAGAGACAGCATGGTGTAGGGACTAGAGACAGCATGGTGAAGATACTAGAGACAGCATGGTGTAGAGACTAGAGACAGCATGGTGTAGAGACTAGAGGCAGCATGGTGTAGAGACAGCATGGTGTAGAGACTAGAGACTAGAGACAGCATGGTGTAGAGACTAGACACAGCATGGTGTAGGGACTAGAGACAGCATGGTGTAGAGACTAGAGACATAATGGTTTAGAGACTAGAGACAGCATGGTGTAGAGACTAGAGACAGCATGGTGTAGGGACTAGAGACAGCATGGTGTAGAGACTAGAGACTAGGGACAGCATGGTGTAGAGACTAGAGACTAGAGACAGCATGGTGTAGGGACTAGAGACTAGAGACAGCATGGTGTAGGGACTAGAGACAGCATGGTGTAGAGACTAGAGACAGCATGGTGTAGAGACTAGAGACAGCATGGTGTAGGGACTAGAGACAGCATGGTGTAGGGACTAGAGACAGCATGGTGTAGGGACTAGAGACAGCATGGTGTAGAGACTAGAGACAGCATGGTGTAGAGACTAGAGACAGCATGGTGTAGAGACTAGTGACAGCATGGTGTAGAGACTAGAGACAGCATGGTGTAGAGACTAGAGACAGCATGGTGTAGAGACTAGAGACAGCATGGTGTAGAGACTAGATACAGCATGGGGTAGAGACTAGAGACAGCATGGTGTAGAGACTAAAGACATCATGGTGTAGAGACTAGAGACAGCATGGTGTAGAGACTAGAGACAGCATGGTGTAGAGACTAGAGACATCATGGTGTAGAGACAGCATGGTGTAGAGACTAGAGACAGCATGGTATAGAGACTAGAGACAGCATGGTGTAGAGACTAGAGACAGCATGGTGTAGAGACTAGAGTCAGCATGGTGTAGAGACTAGAGACATCATGGTGTAGAGACAGCATGGTGTAGAGACTAGAGACAGCATGGTATAGAGACTAGAGACAGCATGGTGTAGAGACTAGAGACAGCATGGTGTAGAGACTAGAGTCAGCATGTTGTAGAGACTAGAGACAGCATGGTGTAGAGACTAGAGACAGCATGGTGTAGAGACTAGAGACAGCATGGTGTAGAGACTAGAGACAGCATGGTGTAGAGACTAGAGACAGCATGGTGTAGAGACTAGAGACAGCATGGTGTAGAGACTAGAGACATCATGGTGTAGAGACTAGAGACAGCATGGTGTAGAGACTAGAGACAGCATGGTGTAGGGACTAGAGACAGCATGGTGTAGGGACTAGAGACAGCATGGTGTAGAGACTAGAGACAGCATGGTGTAGAGACTTGAGACATCATGGTGTAGAGACTAGTGACAGCATGGTGTAGAGACTAGAGGCAGCATGGTGTAGAGACTAGAGGCAGCATGGTGTAGAGACTAGAGACAGCATGGTGTAGAGACTAGAGACAGCATGGGGTAGAGACTAGAGACAGCATGGTGTAGAGACTAGAGACAGCATGGGGTAGAGACTAGAGACAGCATGGTGTAGAGACTATAGACATCATGGTGTAGAGACTAGAGACAGCATGGTGTAGAGACTAGAGACAGCATGGTGTAGAGACTAGAGACAGCATGGTGTAGAGACTAGAGACAGCATGGTGTAGGGACTAGAGACAGCATGGTGTAGGGACTAGAGACAGCATGGTGTAGGGACTAGAGACAGCATGGTGTAGGGACTAGAGACAGCATGGTGTAGAGACTAGAGACATCATGGTGTAGAGACTAGAGACAGCATGGTGTAGAGACTAGTGACAGCATGGTGTAGAGACTAGAGACAGCATGGTGTAGAGACTAGAGACAGCATGGTGTAGAGACTAGAGACAGCATGGTGTAGAGACTAGATACAGCATGGGGTAGAGACTAGAGCCAGCATGGTGTAGAGACTAAAGACATAATGGTGTAGAGACTAGAGACAGCATGGTGTAGAGACTAGAGACATCATGGTGTAGAGACAGCATGGTGTAGGGACTAGAGACTAGAGACAGCATGGTGTAGGGACTAGAGACAGCATGGTGTAGAGACTAGAGACAGCATGGTGTAGAGACTAGAGACAGCATGGTGTAGGGACTAGAGACAGCATGGTGTAGGGACTAGAGACAGCATGGTGTAGGGACTAGAGACAGCATGGTGTAGAGACTAGAGACAGCATGGTGTAGAGACTAGAGACAACATGGTGTAGAGACTAGTGACAGCATGGTGTAGAGACTAGAGACAGCATGGTGTAGAGACTAGAGACAGCATGGTGTAGAGACTAGAGACAGCATGGTGTAGAGACTAGATACAGCATGGGGTAGAGACTAGAGACAGCATGGTGTAGAGACTAAAGACATCATGGTGTAGAGACTAGAGACAGCATGGTGTAGAGACTAGAGACAGCATGGTGTAGAGACTAGAGACATCATGGTGTAGAGACAGCATGGTGTAGAGACTAGAGACAGCATGGTATAGAGACTAGAGACAGCATGGTGTAGAGACTAGAGACAGCATGGTGTAGAGACTAGAGTCAGCATGGTGTAGAGACTAGAGACATCATGGTGTAGAGACAGCATGGTGTAGAGACTAGAGACAGCATGGTATAGAGACTAGAGACAGCATGGTGTAGAGACTAGAGACAGCATGGTGTAGAGACTAGAGTCAGCATGTTGTAGAGACTAGAGACAGCATGGTGTAGAGACTAGAGACAGCATGGTGTAGAGACTAGAGACAGCATGGTGTAGAGACTAGAGACAGCATGGTGTAGAGACTAGAGACAGCATGGTGTAGAGACTAGAGACAGCATGGTGTAGAGACTAGAGACATCATGGTGTAGAGACTAGAGACAGCATGGTGTAGAGACTAGAGACAGCATGGTGTAGGGACTAGAGACAGCATGGTGTAGGGACTAGAGACAGCATGGTGTAGAGACTAGAGACAGCATGGTGTAGAGACTTGAGACATCATGGTGTAGAGACTAGTGACAGCATGGTGTAGAGACTAGAGGCAGCATGGTGTAGAGACTAGAGGCAGCATGGTGTAGAGACTAGAGACAGCATGGTGTAGAGACTAGAGACAGCATGGGGTAGAGACTAGAGACAGCATGGTGTAGAGACTAGAGACAGCATGGGGTAGAGACTAGAGACAGCATGGTGTAGAGACTATAGACATCATGGTGTAGAGACTAGAGACAGCATGGTGTAGAGACTAGAGACAGCATGGTGTAGAGACTAGAGACAGCATGGTGTAGAGACTAGAGACAGCATGGTGTAGGGACTAGAGACAGCATGGTGTAGGGACTAGAGACAGCATGGTGTAGGGACTAGAGACAGCATGGTGTAGGGACTAGAGACAGCATGGTGTAGAGACTAGAGACATCATGGTGTAGAGACTAGAGACAGCATGGTGTAGAGACTAGTGACAGCATGGTGTAGAGACTAGAGACAGCATGGTGTAGAGACTAGAGACAGCATGGTGTAGAGACTAGAGACAGCATGGTGTAGAGACTAGATACAGCATGGGGTAGAGACTAGAGCCAGCATGGTGTAGAGACTAAAGACATAATGGTGTAGAGACTAGAGACAGCATGGTGTAGAGACTAGAGACATCATGGTTTAGAGACAGCATGGTGTAGAGACTAGAGACAGCATGGTATAGAGACTAGAGACAGCATGGTGTAGAGACTAGAGACAGCATGGTGTAGAGACTAGAGTCAGCATGTTGTAGAGACTAGAGACATCATGGTGTAGAGACAGCATGGTGTAGAGACTAGAGACAGCATGGTATAGAGACTAGAGACAGCATGGTGTAGGGACTAGAGACAGCATGGTGTAGAGACTAGAGACATCATGGTGTAGAGACTAGAGACAGCATGGTGTAGAGACTAGTGACAGCATGGTGTAGAGACTAGAGACAGCATGGTGTAGAGACTAGAGACAGCATGGTGTAGAGACTAGAGACAGCATGGTGTAGAGACTAGATACAGCATGGGGTAGAGACTAGAGACAGCATGGTGTAGAGACTAGAGACATCATGGTGTAGAGACAGCATGGTGTAGAGACTAGAGACAGCATGGTATAGAGACTAGAGACAGCATGGTGTAGAGACTAGAGACAGCATGGTGTAGAGACTAGAGACAGCATGGTATAGAGACTAGAGACAGCATGGTACTGGCTGATAAACTGTTCTCTGTTACACAAACTTGTCCTTTTGAGATATCGGCTCCATCCCAAATGGGATCCTAATGTCTATGTATTGCCCTTCTTTTCACCAGGGTCCATAGTGTTCTGGTCAAAAGGAGTGCACTCTGTAGGGTGCCATTTGGGAAGCATAGGTATTACTTTACTGCCACTACTAGAAATACTACTAAAATACTTTCTGGATCGTAGTAAAGAACACACTGTTCTGAAGACTGTCTTCTCATAGGGATCTCCCCTGTTCTGTTCTGTAGGTCTACTGTCCAACAGTAATATTCATCTGTTGTGTCTGCTGTTCACAACAACAGACGTTGTGTATAGATGTGTGGTATTGAACCGACTGGGTCCAAGGTGGTGGTTAGGAGGACCGAGGCAAGGGATTCATGTTATGGTAGAGATACACTGGGCTTCCTCTTTCCCTGAGAGTCTCATTGTCCAGGATATCGATAATGTTAATCTGTGCAGTCGCCATAGTAACATTTATATGGAACATAATGTAGTATTTTAGTTATTGTAGTAGTGGCAGTCAGAGAAAGGACACCGATAGGAAATCCTGATTGTGAGTTATAGCTTCTCTCTGTGTTTGGATGGCTGGGAGACTGTCTAACCCGATGACAGAGAGACAGACAGAGGGACAGACAGAGGGACAGAGAGACAGACAGAGGGACATACATGGAGACAGACAGAGGGACAGAGAGACAGACAGACAAAGGGAAAGAGAGAGAGAGAGACAAACAGAGGGACAGAGAGACAGACAGAGGGACAGAGAGACAGACAGAGGGACGGAGAGACAGACAGAGGGGCGGAGAGACAGACAGAGGGGCGGAGAGACAGACAGAGGGGCGGAGAGACAGACAGAGGGGGCGGAGAGACAGACAGAGGGACAGAGAGACAGACAGAGGGGCGGAGAGACAGACAGTAGGACGGAGAGACAGACAGAGGGGCGGAGAGACAGACAGAGGGGTGGAGAGACAGACAGAAGGACGGAGAGCTAGACAGAGGGGCGGAGAGACAGACAGAGAGACAGACAGAGAGACAGACAGAGAGACAGACAGAGGGACAGAGAGACAGACAGAGAGACAGACAGAGGGGAGGAGAGACAGACAGAGGCGCAGAGAGACAGACAGAGAGACAGACAGAGAGACAGACAGAGGGACAGAGAGACAGACAGAGACAGACAGAGGGACAGAGAGACAGACAGAGAGACAGACAGAGGGGAGGAGAGACAGACAGAGGGGCAGAGAGACAGACAGAGGGACAGACAGAGAGACAGACAGAGGGGCAGAGAGACAGACAGAGGGACAGACAGAGAGACAGACAGAGGGGCGGAGGGACACACAGAGAGACAGACAGAGGGACAGAGAGACAGACAGAGAGACAGACAGAGGGGAGGAGAGACAGACAGAGGGGCAGAGAGACAGACAGAGGGACAGACAGAGAGACAGACAGAGGGGCGGAGGGACACACAGAGAGACAGACAGAGGGACAGAGGGACAGAGAGACAGACAGACAGAGGGGAGGAGAGACAGACAGAGAGACAGACAGAGGGGAGGAGAGACAGACAGAGGGGCAGAGAGACAGACAGAGGGACAGACAGAGAGACAGACAGAGAGACAGACAGAGGGACAGAGAGACAGACAGAGACAGACAGAGGGGAGGAGAGACAGACAGAGGGGCAGAGAGACAGACAGAGGGACAGACAGAGAGACAGACAGAGGGGCGGAGGGACACACAGAGAGACAGACAGAGGGACAGAGAGACAGACAGAGAGACAGACAGAGGGGAGGAGAGACAGACAGAGGGGCAGAGAGACAGACAGAGGGACAGACAGAGAGACAGACAGAGGGACAGAGGGACACACAGAGAGACAGACAGAGGGACAGAGGGACACACAGAGAGACAGACAGAGGGACAGAGTCTTGTCTGTGTTTCATCGTTCTGTCTGCTCATTTGGCTGCATTATATTTATATATTTATATTGCATTTCCTTTTGACCAGTGTGTCTTTGTGCTCCTGTCCTGCTGTCATGTCATCTTCTATCTCTGTGTTTTTTGGGGCAGCTTTTGTTGAGATGTTTTTTATATGTGGTCGATAAGCTGTGGAAATGATGTTTCTCTCTGTGCTCCATTATGTTTCTCTTAGTGGTCTAATGTGACTGTGTCCTACTTTCCCTCCCTCCCTCCCTCCCTCCCTCCCTCCCTCCCTCCCTCCCTCCCTCCCTCCCTCCCTCCCTCCCTCCCTCCCTCCCTCCCTCCCTCCCTCCCTCCCTCCCTCCCTCCCTCCCTCCCTCCCTCCTTCCCTCCACCCCTCGTTCCCCCTCCCTCCCTCCCTCCCTCCCTCCCTCCCTCCCTCCCCTCCCTCCCTCCCTCCCTCCCTCCCTCCCTCCTTCCCTCCACCCCTCGCTCCCCCTCCCTCCCTCCCTCCCTCCATCCCTCCCTCCTTCCCTCCACCCCTCGCTCCCTCTCCCTCCCTCCCTCCCTCCCTCCCTCCCTCCCTCCCTCCCTCCCTCCCTCCCTCCACCCATCACTCCCTTCCTCCCTCCCTCCCTCCCTCCCTCTATCCTGCGTTGTTAAAATCAATGATACAGTGTTAATGGACAAATCCTTTACCTTCCTTTAAGTAGCTCTTTGAAACCAGGCAGGGGCCTTTGTGTGTCTGTCTGCCTGTCTGTCAGTCACTGACAGTCAGACTGTGTCCCAAATATAGCCCTATTCTGTATATCCCTACAGGCCCTTGGAACAATTAGTTCATTAGATAAGGAATAGGGTGCCATTTTGGACTCTGCTTTGCTATGAATCTGGGGTGGTTTTATACCTCCCCCACCCCTCTCTCTCTCTCTCTCTCTCTGTCTCTCTCTCTCTCTCTCTCTCTGTCTCTCTCTGTGTCTCTCTCTCTCTCTCTCTGTCACTTTCTCTTCTCTTTCTCTTTCTTTCTCTTCTCTTTCTCTCTTTTTCTCTCTTCTCTTTCTCTCTCTCTCTCTCCCCACCGCTCTCTCTCTCTCTCTCTGTCTCTCTCTCTCTCTCTCTCTGTCTCTCTCTCTCTCTCTCTCTCTGTCTCTCTCTGTGTCTCTCTCTCTCTCTCTCTGTCACTTTCTCTTCTCTTTCTCTTTCTTTCTCTTCTCTTTCTCTCTTTTTCTCTCTTCTCTTTCTCTCTCTCTCTCTCCCCACCGCTCTCTCTCTCTCTCTCTCTCTCTCTCTCTTTCTTTCTCTTTCTTTCTCCCTCTTTCTTTCATCTGGCTTGAACAACAAAATAAATAGTCTGTTTTCCCCTCGTGTGTACCAGTGTTGTGGAGAATGTCTTCGTTTTCAGCTGTATTGGACAGGTAGAGATATTAGGAGAGGAGCTAAGGTGTGTGTGTGTGTGTGTGTGTGTGTGTGTGTGTGTGTGTGTGTGTGTGTGTGTGTGTGTGTGTGTGTGTGTGTGTGTGTGTGTGTGTGTGTGTGTGTGTGTGTTTTTAGGGTTGTTTTAGATGTTTTATTTATTTTATTTCACCTTTCACCTTTCACCTTTCACCTTTCACCTTTCACCTTTCACCTTTCACCTTTATTTAACTTATTTTCTCATTTACAACTGAGACCAAGATAAAGCAAAGCAGTGCGACAAAAACAACAGAGTTACACGTCGAAAAAACACAGTAGAATATCTATATGTGTGTGCAAATGAGGTAAGAAAAGGGAGGTAAGGCAATAAATAGTGGTGAAGTAAGTACAATTCAACAATTAAACACGGGGGTGTGCATACACTAGTCCAGTGGACGCCATCTGATCGACTGATCGATCTTCGAGGCTAGTCGACTTCCTAGTCGATCACCAAATATTTCTGTTGAAAAGCCAACGAACGATAAATGCTTGCACTCCCTTTTGAATTGCATTGAGCTGTTGCCGGTAGGTGCACTTGACTCAAAAGCCCCGGGTAGCAAAGTGTTCCCATGAGACAAACTCCTCCTACCCAGCGGACCGGCAACTCTGTGACTAAAATCCAGTGCACCTACTGCGCTGCCCAATCGGATACCTCAAATCACCATGGCTACAGAGCGTCCAATCGGATAGCTCAAATCACCGTGGCTACAGAGCGTCCAATCGGAGAGTTCAAATCACCGTGGCTACAGAGCGTCCAATCGGATAGCTCAAATCACCGTGGCTACAGAGCGTCCAATCGGATAGATCAAATCACCGTGGCTACAGAGCGTCCAATTGGATAGCTCAAATCACCGTGGCTACAGAGCGTCCAATCAGATACCTCAAATCACCGTGGCTACAGAGCGTCCAATCGGCTAGCTCAAATCACCGTGGCTACAGAGCGTCCAATCGGATAGCTCAAATCACCGTGGCTACAGAGCGTCCAATCGGATACCTCAAATCACCGTGGCTACAGAGCGTCCAATCGGCTAGCTCAAATCACCGTGGCTACAGAGCGTCCAATCGGATAGCTCAAATCACCGTGGCTACAGAGCGTCCAATCGGCTAGCTCAAATCACCGTGGCTACAGACAAGTCTAATAGGCTACTAGTCTACATAAGACTGAATAACTTTTAAAAACGTTTTCTTTGAGGTTATTGTAAAAAAAAAACATTTTAAATCTGAGCAGTAGATCTCAGCTTGCTTTTTGACTGCGAAAGTGATCTTGACTCAGAAAAGGTTGGCGATCACTGCACTAATTCCAGTCTACCACTTACGGTCAACACTCAGTTTCATTCAGTCCAACCTTCCCCGAGGTTCCTGTCGTAGACTTTTTGTCAGAGCAGCCAGAACACAGTCTCCTTGAATAAGCCCTTACTGTTGGGTAAAACATCCTTCTAAGCACCTTGTCAATAAAACAAAAGAAATCAAATCTGCTATAGTTCATCGTAAAAATATCACAATACGACTAGGATGGATTCCTGGTTTTATAATTAAATTATAATCCCTGGTAAATGGGTTAGAGAGATTGCTGTGCCAGGTGCAATCATCCCAGGTCATTATTCATACAATCTAATCATCAGGACGAATAAGGTTAATATAATAATATAATCTTCTATGAGATTATAATGAGATTATACCTGTTGTTTACCTTCCAGAGGGCCGTATTAGTCGATATGTTATTACTGAGTCTATGAATAGTTTTGTCATATAAGGGTCCAACCTTCACGTCTAAACATGCTAATAGCATCTGTTTGCAAATCTCAGAGTTCTGCACAAAGTCTGAGTTAAGCACGGGGGGGGGTCTGGAGTTATCATAGGTCTGTATTGTCCTGGTACATGGCTGTTGTATCCTATGGAGTCTAACCAGACGACGGTCATGTACAATGGGGAAAGGTCTGGTGTGATTGTTGCTTTCAGGATGTAGGATGAGGGGAGGAGGAGGAGGGGTGAGGTGGTGGAGGGGTGAGGAGGAGGGGTGAGAAGGAGGGGTGAGGAGGAGGGGTGAGAAGGAGGGGTGAGGCGGAGGGGTGAGGAGGAGGGGTGAGAAGGAGGGGTGAGAAGGAGGGGTGAGGTGAGGTGGAGGGGTGAGGAGGGGGAGGGGGAGGGGTGAGGAGGAGGAGGTGTGAGGCGGAGGGGTGAGGAGGAGGGGTGAGGT
>NC_034199.2:48391482-48403982 GCF_002021735.2 Oncorhynchus kisutch
GGGTCTAAATAACCACCGTAACAACAGTAACCAAGGGTCTAAATAACCACAGAAACAACAATAACCAAGGGTCTAAATAACAACAGAAACAACAGTAACCAAGGGTCTAAATAACAACAGAAACAACAGTAACCAATGGTCTAAATAACCACAGTAACAACAGTAACCAAGGGTCTAAATAACCACAGAAACAACAGTAACCAGGGGTCTAAATAACAACAGAAACAACAGTAACCAAGGGTCTAAATAACCACAGTAACAACAGTAACCAAGGGTCTAAATAACCACAGAAACAACAATAACCAAGGGTCTAAATAACAACAGAAACAACAATAACCAAGGGTCTAAATAACCACAGTAACAACAGTAACCAAGGGTCTAAATAACCAAGTAACAACAGTAACCAAGGGTCTAAATAACCACAGTAACAACAGTAACCAAGGGTCTAAATAACCACAGTAACAACAGTAACCAAGGGTCTAAATAACCACAGTAACAACAGTAACCAAGGGTCTAAATAACAACAGAAACAAACAGTAACCAAGGGTCTAAATAACCACAGTAACAACAGTAACCAAGGGTCTAAATAACCACAGAAACAACAGTAACCAAGGGTCTAAATAACCACAGAAACAACAGTAACCAAGGGTCTAAATAACAACAGAAACAACAGTAACCAAGGGTCTAAATAACCACAGAAACAACAATAACCAAGGGTCTAAATAACCACAGAAACAACAATAACCAAGGGTCTAAATAACCACAGAAACAACAGTAACCAAGGGTCTAAATAACAACAGAAACAACAATAACCAAGGGTCTAAATAACCACAGAAACAACAATAACCAAGGGTCTAAATAACCACAGAAACAACAATAACCAAGGGTCTAAATAACCACAGTAACAACAATAACCAAGGGTCTAAATAACCACAGAAACAACAATAACCAAGGGTCTAAATAACCACAGAAACAACAGTAACCAAGGGTCTAAATAACCACAGAAACAACAGTAACCAAGGGTCTAAATAACCACAGTAACAACAGTAACCAAGGGCCTAAATAACAACAGAAACAACAATAACCAAGGGTCTAAATAACCACAGAAACAACAATAACCAAGGGTCTAAATAACCACAGAAACAACAGTAACCAAGGGTCTAAATAACAACAGAAACAACAGTAACCAAGGGTCTAAATAACCACAGAAACAACAATAACCAAAGGTCTAAATAACCACAGAAAAACAATAACCAAGGGTCTAAATAACCACAGAAACAACAGTAACCAAGGGTCTAAATAACAACAGAAACAACAGTAACCAAGGGTCTAAATAACCACAGAAACAACAGTAACCAAGGGTCTAAATAACCACAGAAACAACAGTAACCAAGGGTCTAAATAACAACAGAAACAACAATAACCAAGGGTCTAAATAACAACAGAAACAACAGTAACCAAGGGTCTAAATAACCACAGAAACAACAGTAACCAAGGGTCTAAATAACCACAGAAACAACAGTAACCAAGGGTCTAAATAACCACAGAAACAACAATAACCAAGGGTCTAAATAACAACAGAAACAACAATAACCAAGGGTCTAAATAACCACAGTAACAACAGTAACCAAGGGTCTAAATAACCACAGAAACAACAGTAACCAAGGGTCTAAATAACCACAGAAACAACAGTAACCAAGGGTCTAAATAACAACAGAAACAACAGTAACCAAGGGTCTAAATAACCACAGAAACAACAATAACCAAGGGTCTAAATAACCACAGAAACAACAATAACCAAGGGTCTAAATAACCACAGAAACAACAGTAACCAAGGGTCTAAATAACAACAGAAACAACAATAACCAAGGGTCTAAATAACCACAGAAACAACAATAACCAAGGGTCTAAATAACCACAGAAACAACAATAACCAAGGGTCTAAATAACCACAGTAACAACAATAACCAAGGGTCTAAATAACCACAGAAACAACAATAACCAAGGGTCTAAATAACCACAGAAACAACAGTAACCAAGGGTCTAAATAACCACAGAAACAACAGTAACCAAGGGTCTAAATAACCACAGTAACAACAGTAACCAAGGGCCTAAATAACAACAGAAACAACAATAACCAAGGGTCTAAATAACCACAGAACAACAATAACCAAGGGTCTAAATAACCACAGTAACAACAGTAACCAGGGGTCTAAATAACAACAGAAACAACAGTAACCAAGGGTCTAAATAACCACAGTAACAACAGGTAACCAAGGGTCTAAATAACCACAGTAACAACAGTAACCAAGGGTCTAAATAACCACAGTAACAACAGTAACCAGGGGTCTAAATAACAACAGAAACAACAGTAACCAAGGTCTAAATAACCACAGTAACAACAGTAACCAAGGGTCTAAATAACCACAGTAACAACAGTAACCAAGGGTCTAAATAACCACAGAAACAACAGTAACCAGGGGTCTAAATAACAACAGAAACAACAGTAACCAAGGGTCTAAATAACCACAGTAACAACAGTAACCAAGGGTCTAAATAACCACAGAAACAACAATAACCAAGGGTCTAAATAACAACAGAAACAACAATAACCAAGGGTCTAAATAACCACAGTAACAACAGTAACCAAGGGTCTAAATAACCAAAGTAACAACAGTAACCAAGGGTCTAAATAACCACAGTAACAACAGTAACCAAGGGTCTAAATAACCACAGTAACAACAGTAACCAAGGGTCTAAATAACCACAGTAACAACAGTAACCAAGGGTCTAAATAACAACAGAAACAACAGTAACCAAGGGTCTAAATAACCACAGTAACTACAGTAACCAAGGGTCTAAATAACCACAGAAACAACAGTAACCAAGGGTCTAAATAACCACAGAAACAACAGTAACCAAGGTCTAAATAACAACAGAAACAACAGTAACCAACGGTCTAAATAACCACAGAAACAACAATAACCAAGGGTCTAAATAACCACAGAAACAACAATAACCAAGGGTCTAAATAACCACAGAAACAACAGTAACCAAGGGTCTAAATAACAACAGAAACAACAATAACCAAGGGTCTAAATAACCACAGAAACAACAATAACCAAGGGTCTAAATAACCACAGAAACAACAATAACCAAGGGTCTAAATAACCACAGTAACAACAATAACCAAGGGTCTAAATAACCACAGAAACAACAATAACCAAGGGTCTAAATAACCACAGAAACAACAGTAACCAAGGGTCTAAATAACCACAGAAACAACAGTAACCAAGGGTCTAAATAACCACAGTAACAACAGTAACCAAGGGCCTAAATAACAACAGAAACAACAATAACCAAGGGTCTAAATAACCACAGAAACAACAATAACCAAGGGTCTAAATAACCACAGAAACAAACAGTAACCAAGGGTCTAAATAACAACAGAAACAACAGTAACCAAGGGTCTAAATAACCACAGAAACAACAATAACCAAAGGTCTAAATAACCACAGAAACAACAATAACCAAGGGTCTAAATAACCACAGAAACAACAGTAACCAAGGGTCTAAATAACAACAGAAACAACAGTAACCAAGGGTCTAAATAACCACAGAAACAACAGTAACCAAGGGTCTAAATAACCACAGAAACAACAGTAACCAAGGGTCTAAATAACAACAGAAACAACAATAACCAAGGGTCTAAATAACAACAGAAACAACAGTAACCAAGGGTCTAAATAACCACAGAAACAACAGTAACCAAGGGTCTAAATAACCACAGAAACAACAGTAACCAAGGGTCTAAATAACCACAGAAACAACAATAACCAAGGGTCTAAATAACAACAGAAACAACAATAACCAAGGGTCTAAATAACCACAGTAACAACAGTAACCAAGGGTCTAAATAACCACAGAAACAACAGTAACCAAGGGTCTAAATAACCACAGAAACAACAGTAACCAAGGGTCTAAATAACAACAGAAACAACAGTAACCAAGGGTCTAAATAACCACAGAAACAACAATAACCAAGGGTCTAAATAACCACAGAAACAACAATAACCAAGGGTCTAAATAACCACAGAAACAACAGTAACCAAGGGTCTAAATAACAACAGAAACAACAATAACCAAGGGTCTAAATAACCACAGAAACAACAATAACCAAGGGTCTAAATAACCACAGAAACAACAATAACCAAGGGTCTAAATAACCACAGTAACAACAATAACCAAGGGTCTAAATAACCACAGAAACAACAATAACCAAGGGTCTAAATAACCACAGAAACAACAGTAACCAAGGGTCTAAATAACCACAGAAACAACAGTAACCAAGGGTCTAAATAACCACAGTAACAACAGTAACCAAGGGCCTAAATAACAACAGAAACAACAATAACCAAGGGTCTAAATAACCACAGAAACAACAATAACCAAGGGTCTAAATAACCACAGAAACAACAATAACCAAGGGTCTAAATAACCACAGAAACAACAGTAACCAAGGGTCTAAATAACAACAGAAACAACAGTAACCAAGGGTCTAAATAACCACAGAAACAACAATAACCAAGGGTCTAAATAACCACAGAAACAACAATAACCAAGGGTCTAAATAACCACAGAAACAACAGTAACCAAGGGTCTAAATAACAACAGAAACAACAGTAACCAAGGGTCTAAATAACCACAGAAACAACAGTAACCAAGGGTCTAAATAACCACAGAAACAACAGTAACCAAGGGTCTAAATAACAACAGAAACAACAATAACCAAGGGTCTAAATAACAACAGAAACAACAGTAACCCAAGGGTCTAAATAACCACAGAAACAACAGTAACCAAGGGTCTAAATAACCACAGAAACAACAGTAACCAAGGGTCTAAATAACCACAGAAACAACAATAACCAAGGGTCTAAATAACCACAGAAACAACAATAACCAAGGGTCTAAATAACCACAGAAACAACAATAACCAAGGGTCTAAATAACCACAGTAACAATTATAACCAAGGGTCTAAATAACCACAGAAACAACAATAACCAAGGGTCTAATAACCACAGAAACAACAATAACCAAGGGTCTAAATAACCACAGTAACAATTATAACCAAGGGTCTAAATAACCACAGAAACAACAATAACCAAGGGTCTAAATAACAACAGAAACAACAGTAACCAGGGGTCTAAATAACCACAGTAACAACAGTAACCAAGGGTCTAAATAACCACAGTAACAACAGTAACCAAGGGTCTAAATAACCACAGAAAACAACAGTAACCAAGGGTCTAAATAACAACAGAAACAACAATAACCAAGGGTCTAAATAACCACAGAAACAACAATAACCAAGGGTCTAAATAACAACAGAACAACAGTAACCAAGGGTCTAAATAACAACAGAAACAACAATAACCAAGGGTCTAAATAACCACA
The DNA here is from genome assembly GCF_002021735.2 of Oncorhynchus kisutch. Lineage (NCBI taxonomy): Eukaryota > Metazoa > Chordata > Actinopteri > Salmoniformes > Salmonidae > Oncorhynchus > Oncorhynchus kisutch. The sequence continues at coordinate 48,396,938 of NC_034199.2, forward strand.
GAAACAACAATAACCAAGGGTCTAAATAACAACAGAAACAACAGTAACCAAGGGTCTAAATAACCACAGAAACAACAATAACCAAGGGTCTAAATAACCACAGAAACAACAATAACCAAGGGTCTAAATAACCACAGAAACAACAGTAACCAAGGGTCTAAATAACAACAGAAACAACAGTAACCAAGGGTCTAAATAACCACAGAAACAACAGTAACCAAGGGTCTAAATAACCACAGAAACAACAGTAACCAAGGGTCTAAATAACAACAGAAACAACAATAACCAAGGGTCTAAATAACAACAGAAACAACAGTAACCAAGGGTCTAAATAACCACAGAAACAACAGTAACCAAGGGTCTAAATAACCACAGAAACAACAGTAACCAAGGGTCTAAATAACCACAGAAACAACAATAACCAAGGGTCTAAATAACCACAGAAACAACAATAACCAAGGGTCTAAATAACCACAGAAACAACAATAACCAAGGGTCTAAATAACCACAGTAACAATTATAACCAAGGGTCTAAATAACCACAGAAACAACAATAACCAAGGGTCTAAATAACCACAGAAACAACAATAACCAAGGGTCTAAATAACCACAGTAACAATTATAACCAAGGGTCTAAATAACCACAGAAACAACAATAACCAAGGGTCTAAATAACAACAGAAACAACAGTAACCAGGGGTCTAAATAACCACAGTAACAACAGTAACCAAGGGTCTAAATAACCACAGTAACAACAGTAACCAAGGGTCTAAATAACCACAGAAACAACAGTAACCAAGGGTCTAAATAACAACAGAAACAACAATAACCAAGGGTCTAAATAACCACAGAAACAACAATAACCAAGGGTCTAAATAACAACAGAAACAACAGTAACCAAGGGTCTAAATAACAACAGAAACAACAATAACCAAGGGTCTAAATAACCACAGAAACAACAATAACCAAGGGTCTAAATAACAACAGAAACAACAGTAACCAAGGGTCTAAATAACCACAGAAACAACAATAACCAAGGGTCTAAATAACCACAGAAACAACAATAACCAAGGGTCTAAATAACCACAGAAACAACATGTAACCAAGGGTCTAAATAACAACAGAAACAACAGTAACCAAGGGTCTAAATAACCACCAGAAACAACAGTAACCAAGGGTCTAAATAACCACAGAAAAACAGTAAACCAAGGGTCTAAATAACCACAGAAAACAACAATAACCTAGGGTCTAAATAACAACAGAACAACAATAACCAAGGTCTAAATAACCACAGTAACAACAGTAACCAAGGGTCTAAATAACCTCAGAAACAACAATAACCAAGGGTCTACATAACCACAGAAAACAAGGTCTAAATAACCAAGAACAAGGGTCTAAATAACCACAGTAACAACAATAACCAAGGGTCTAAATAACCACAGAAACAACAATAACCAAGGGTCTAAATAACAACAGAAACAACAATAACCAAGGGTCTAAATAACAACAGAAACAACAATAACCAAGGGTCTAAATAACCACAGAAACAACATAACCAAGGGTCTAAATAACCACAGAAACAACAATAACCAAGGGTCTAAATAACCACAGAAACAACAGTAACCAAGGGTCTAAATAACAACAGAAACAACAGTAACCAAGGGTCTAAATAACCACAGAAACAACAGTAACCAAGGGTCTAAATAACCACAGAAACAACAGTAACCAAGGGTCTAAATAACAACAGAAACAACAATAACCAAGGGTCTAAATAACAACAGAAACAACAATAACCAAGGGTCTAAATAACCACAGAAACAACAATAACCAAGGGTCTAAATAACCACAGAAACAACAATAACCAAGGGTCTAAATAACAACAGAAACAACAATAACCAAGGGTCTAAATAACAACAGAAACAACAATAACCAAGGGTCTAAATAACCACAGTAACAACAGTAACCAAGGGTCTAAATAACCACAGAAACAACAATAACCAAGGGTCTAAATAACCACAGAAACAACAATAACCAAGGGTCTAAATAACCACAGAAACAACAGTAACCAAGGGTCTAAATAACCACAGAAACAACAGTAACCAAGGGTCTAAATAACCACAGAAACAACAATAACCAAGGGTCTAAATAACAACAGAAACAACAATAACCAAGGGTCTAAATAACAACAGAAACAACAATAACCAAGGGTCTAAATAACCACAGAAACAACAATAACCAAGGGTCTAAATAACCACAGAAACAACAATAACCAAGGGTCTAAATAACCACAGAAACAACAATAACCAAGGGTCTAAATAACCACAGAAACAACAGTAACCAAGGGTCTAAATAACCACAGAAACAACAGTAACCAAGGGTCTAAATAACCACAGAAACAACAGTAACCAAGGGTCTAAATAACCACAGAAACAACAATAACCAAGGGTCTAAATAACCACAGAAACAACAGTAACCAAGGGTCTAAATAACCACAGAAACAACAGTAACCAAGGGTCTAAATAACCACAGAAACAACAGTAACCAAGGGTCTAAATAACCACAGAAACAACAATAACCAAGGGTCTAAATAACCACAGAAACAACAATAACCAAGGGTCTAAATAACAACAGAAACAACAATAACCAAGGGTCTAAATAACCACAGAAACAACAGTAACCAAGGGTCTAAATAACCACAGAAACAACAGTAACCAAGGGTCTAAATAACCACAGAAACAACAATAACCAAGGGTCTAAATAACCACAGAAACAACAATAACCAAGGGTCTAAATAACCACAGAAACAACAATAACCAAGGGTCTAAATAACCACAGTAACAACAATAACCAAGGGTCTAAATAACCCACAGATAACAACTATTAACCCAAGGGGTCTAAATAACCACAGTAAAACCAAGGTTATAAATAACACAGTAACAATTATAACCAAGGGTCTTAAATAACCACAGAAACAACAATAACCAAGGGTCTAAATAACAACAGAAACAACAGTAACCAAGGGTCTAAATAACAACAGAAACAACAATTAAACCAAGGGTCTAAATAACCACAGAAACAACAGTAACCATGGGTCTAAATAACCACAGAAACAACAATAACCAAGGGTCTAAATAACCACAGAAACAACAGTAACCAAGGGTCTAAATAACCACAGAAACAACAGTAACCAAGGGTCTAAATAACCACAGAACAAACAGTAACCAAGGGTCTAAATAACCACAGAAACAACAATAACCAAGGGTCCTAAATAACCACAGAAACAACAATAACCCATAGGGTCTAAATAACAAACAGAAACAACAGTAACAAGGGTCTAAAATACCACAGAAACAACAGTACAACCAAGGGTCTAAATAACCACAGAAACACACAGTAAACCCAAGGGTCTAAATAACCACAGAAACAACAATAACCAAGGGTCTAAATAACCACAGAAACAACAATAACCAAGGGTCTAAATAACAACAGTAACAACAATAACCAAGGGTCTAAATAACCACAGTAACAATTATAACCAAGGGTCTAAATAACCACAGAAACAACAATAACCAAGGGTCTAAATAACCACAGTAACAATTATAACCAAGGGTCTAAATAACCACAGAAACAACAATAACCAAGGGTCTAAATAACAACAGAAACAACAGTAACCAAGGGTCTAAATAACAACAGAAACAACAATAACCAAGGGTCTAAATAACCACAGAAACAACAGTAACCATGGGTCTAAATAACCACAGAAACAACAATAACCAAGGGTCTAAATAACCACAGAAACAACAATAACCAAGGGTCTAAATAACCACAGAAACAACAGTAACCAAGGGTCTAAATAACAACAGAAACAACAATAACCAAGGGTCTAAATAACCACCGAAACAACAGTAACCATGGGTCTAAATAACCACAGAAACAACAATAACCAAGGGTCTAAATAACCACAGAAACAACAATAACCAAGGGTCTAAATAACCACAGAAACAACAGTAACCAAGGGTCTAAATAACAACAGAAACAACAATAACCAAGGGTCTAAATAACCACAGAAACAACAGTAACCAAGGGTCTAAATAACCACAGAAACAACAGTAACCAAGGGTCTAAATAACCACAGAAACAACAATAACCAAGGGTCTAAATAACCACAGAAACGACAGTAACCAAGGGTCTAAATAACCACAGAAACAACAGTAACCAAGGGTCTAAATAACCACAGAAACAACAATAACCAAGGGGTCTAAATAACAACAGAAACAACTGTAACCAAGGGTCTAAATAACAACAGAAACAACAGTAACCAAGGGTCTAAATAACCACAGAAACAACAATAACCAAGGGTCTAAATAACCACAGAAACAACAGTAACCAAGGGTCTAAATAACCACAGAAACAACAGTAACCAAGGGTCTAAATAACCACAGAAACAACATAACCAAGGGTCTAAATAACCACAGAAACGACAGTAACCAAGGGTCTAAATAACCACAGAAACAACAGTAACCAAGGGTCTAAATAACCACAGAAACAACAATAACCAAGGGTCTAAATAACCACAGAAACAACAGTAACCAAGGGTCTAAATAACCACAGAAACAACAGTAACCAAGGGTCTAAATAACCACAGAAACAACAATAACCAAGGGTCTAAATAACCACAGAAACAACAGTAACCAAGGGTCTAAATAACCACAGAAACAACAGTAACCAGGGGTCTAAATAACCACAGAAACAACAGTAACCAAGGGTCTAAATAACCACAGAAACAACAGTAACCAAGGGTCTAAATAACCACAGAAACAACAGTAACCATGGGTCTAAATAACCACAGAAACAACAGTAACCAAGGGTCTAAATAACCACAGAAACAACAGTAACCAAGGGTCTAAATAACCACAGAAACAACAGTAACCAAGGGTCTAAATAACCACAGAAACAACAGTAACCAAGGGTCTAAATAACCACAGAAACAACAGTAACCAAGGGTCTAAATAACCACAGAAACAACAGTAACCAAGGGTCTAAATAACAACAGTAACAACAATAACCAAGGGTCAAAATAACCACAGTAACAATTATAACCAAGTGTCAAAATAACCACAGTAACAACAATAACCAAGGGTCAAAATAACCAACACATTGAACAATAACAATAAGTATACAGTAGAGGACATGTGCAGGTTGATTGGTCTGTCAGACACTGTCCCTCATCTCATGGCAGGCAGCAATGTAGTGCGCTGCCAACCCACAGCTCTCTGCGTCCTCCCCCAACAGGACGGGTAGCCTACTCTCATCAGAGAGGTCTTCAATGTAGTGCGCTGCCAACCCACAGCTCTCTGCGTCCTCCCCCAACAGGACGGGTAGCCTATCCTCATCAGAGAGGTCTTCAATGTAGTGCGCTGCCAACCCACAGCTCTCTGCGTCCTCCCCCAACAGGACGGGTAGCCTATTCTCATCAGAGAGGTCTTTGAAACCTTGAATAAGGGTTTCAAATTTGGGGAAATGACACTCTCTAATTGTTTTATATTTTTGACATTTAGTCAGGAAATGCAGCTCCGTCTCAGTTTCTGCTGTTGCACAGCGTTTCCTCTACAGGGAGCCAGGTTCTGCTGTTCTGCAGTGGTTGCACAGCCTTTCCTCTACAGGGAGCCAGGTTTTCCTGTGTCTACCCTTCTCAATGGCAAGGCTGTGCTCACTGGGCTTGTACTTTGTCAAGGTTTTTCTAAGGCTTTGATCAGTAACCATAGTCAAATATTTAGCCACGGTGTACTGTCGATTTAGGGCCAGATAGCACTACATGTTGCTTTGTGTTTGTGTTTGTGTTTCCCAATAAGTAATGTAGTTTTATTTTGACTGTGTTGTAATTTGGTTAATTCTGATTGATTGGATGTTCTGGTCCTGAGGCTTCAGTGTGTTAGTAGAACAGGTTAGTGAACTCAGCCTCAGGACCAGCTGGATGAGGGGACTTTCTTTGCTCAGTTTTTGGCATTGCAGGGCTTGGTAATGATATGAGAGGGAGTCACTGAATTTGAGTTGCTTCCAAAACTGAATTGCTCTTATTCTCTTTTTCTCTCTCTCTTTCTCACTCTCGTTCTCTCTGTCTCTCTCTGTCTCTCTCTCTCTCTCTCTCTCTCTCTCTCTCAATTCAATTCAATTCAAGGGCTTTATTGGCATGGGAAACATGTGTTAACATTGCCAAAGCAAGTGAGGTAGACAACATACAAAGTGAATATATAAAGTGAAAAACAACAAAAATGAACAGTAAACATTACACATACAGAAGTTTCAAAACAGTAAAGACATTACAAATGTCATATTATATATATATACAGTGTTCTAACAATGTACAAATGGCTAAAGCACACAAGATAAAATAAATAAGCATAAATATGGGTTGTATTTACAATGGTGTTTGTTCTTCACTGGTTGCCCTTTTCTCGTGGCAACAGGTCACAAATCTTGCTGCTGTGATGGCACACTGTGGAATTTCACCCAGTAGATATGGGAGTTTTTCAAAATTGGATTTGTTTTCGAATTCTTTGTGGATCTGTGTAATCTGAGGGAAATATGTCTCTCTAATATGGTCATACATTGGGCAGGAGGTTAGGAAGTGCAGCTCAGTTTCCACCTCATTTTGTGGGCAGTGAGCACATAGCCTGTCTTCTCTTGAGAGCCATGTCTGCCTACGGCGGCCTTTCTCAATAGCAAGGCTATGCTCACTGAGTCTGTACATAGTCAAGGCTTTCCTTAATTTTGGGTCAGTCACAGTGGTCAGGTATTCTGCCACTGTGTACTCTCTGTGTAGGGCCAAATAGCATTCTAGTTTGCTCTGTTTTTTTGTTAATTCTTTCCAATGTGTTAAGTAGTTATCTTTTTGTTTTCTCATGATTTGGTTGGGTCTAATTGTGCTGCTGTCCTGGGGCTCTGTAGTGTGTGTTTGTGTTTGTGAACAGAGCCCCAGGACCAGCTTGCTTAGGGGACTCTTCTCCAGGTTCATCTCTCTGTAGGTGATGGCTTTGTTATGGAA
>NC_034199.2:48408982-48413982 GCF_002021735.2 Oncorhynchus kisutch
TTTTCTTCAGGCCTCCATTATGTTAGTGTAATCTCTGAACAGTTTTCTTCAGGCCTCCAATATGTTGGTTTAATCTCTGAACAGTTTTCTTCAGGCCTCCAATATGTTGGTGTAATCTCTGAAAAGTTTTCTTCAGGCCTCCAATATGCTGGTGTAATCTCTGAACAGTTTTCTTCAGGCCTCCAATATGTTAGTGTAATCTCTGAACAGTTTTCTTCAGGCCTCCAATATGTTGGTTTAATCTCTGAACAGTTTTCTTCAGGCCTCCAATATGTTGGTGTAATCTCTGAACAGTTTTCTTCAGGCCTCCAATATGTTAGTGTAATCTCTGAACAGTTTTCTTCAGGCCTCCAATATGTTGGTTTAATCTCTGAAGAGTTTTCTTCAGGCCTCCAATATGTTGGTTTAATCTCTGAACAGTTTTCTTCAGGCCTCCAATATGTTAGTGTAATCTCTGAACAGTTTTTATGGTGGTTCGATTCCAACTGGGTATAATGTGCAATCGTACCCCTTTTTCCTCCAAACAAAACAATGGTCATTATGGCCAAACAGTTATATTTTTGTTTCAACAGACCAGAGAATATTTCTCCAAAAAGTATGATCTTTGTCCCCATGTGCATTTGCAAACCGTTGTCTGGCTTTTTTATGGCAGTTTTGGAGCAGTGGCTTCTTCCTTGCTGAGCGGCCTTTCAGGTTATGTCGATATAGGACTCGTTTTACTGTGGATACAGATACTTGTGTACCTGTTTCCTCCAGGTAGTGTCTAAACTGTTTATGTCTCTGTCTGTGTGTCTCTGTCTCCAGGTCCCGAGGGTCTAGGCTTCACACTGGTGACCAGAGACTCGTTGGTTCTTGACTATCCTGGTCAAGAACATCCTGCCACGTGGTGCAGTCGTCAAAGACCTGCAGTCAGGTGATAGGATCCTGGAGGTGAGTGACAGCCCAAACAGCCAGTCAACTGATGAGGGATATTCCAGACGACCAATAGGAACAGCTAGACGGGAGATAAGAAGGGCTGATTTCAGCTCAGTGGTTGGGTTTTAGAGATTAGCCAGTCACTAGATCAGTTTGTGATTGACTGGCATGTGATGTTGTCATACAGTACATCAGAGGTAATCTGAAGAGGTAACCTGAAGAGGTAACCTGAAGAGGTAATCCAAAGAGGTAATCTGAAGATGTAATCTGAAGAGGTAATCTGAAGAGGAAATCTAAAGAGGTAACCTGAAGAGGTAACCTGAAGAGGTAATCTAAAGAGGTAACCTGAAGAGGTAATCTGAAGATGTAATCTGAAGAGGTAATCTGAAGAGGTAATCTAACGAGGTAATCTGAAGATGTAATCTGAAGAGGTAATCTGAAGATGTAATCTGAAGAGGTAATCTGAAGATGTAATCTGAAGAGGTAATCTGAAGATGTAATCTGAAGAGGTAATCTGAAGATGTAATCTGAAGATGTAATCTGAAGAGGTAATCTGAAGATGTAATCTGAAGATGTAATCTGAAGAGGTAATCTGAAGAGGTAATCTAACGAGGTAATCTGAAGAGGTAATCTGAAGATGTAATCTGAAGAGGTAATCTGAAGATGTAATCTGAAGAGGTAATCTGAAGAGGTAATCTGAAGATGTAATCTGAAGAGGTAATCTGAAGATGTAATCTGAAGATGTAATCTGAAGAGGTAATCTGAAGATGTAATCTGAAGATGTAATCTGAAGAGGTAATCTGAAGATGTAATCTGAAGAGGTAATCTGAAGATGTAATCTGAAGAGGTAATCTGAAGATGTAATCTGAAGTAATGCTATATTGAGTTTCCTTGATAGTGGAAAAAGTGGATATCTACTCCGTAAATTTCAACGTAATTTGTATAGGTTTTTTTACAGACCGTTTCCTGCGTAAAAATGGTCTAATCTTCTGTTATGGAACACAATTGTGATCCTACCATGCCTGAAAACATTAATGTCAAATAACACGTGTCCATACTATGTGTGTACATGAATGGTTATTGACATCATAGGACGTAACCAGGAGCCTGTTGGTAGCCATGTTGAGAAGTCTGTCTAGTCAGTACTCCTCCTCCTTAGATAGAGGGTTCTCTGTCTAGACAGTACTCATCCTCATTAGATAGAGGGTTCTCTGTCTAGACAGTACTTCTCCTTAGATAGAGGGTTCTCTGTCTAGACAGTACTTCTCCTCCTTAGAGGGCTCTCTGTCTAGACAGTACTCATCCTCCTTAGATAGAGGGTTCTCTGTCTAGACAGTACTCCTCCTCCTTAGATAGAGGGTTCTCTGTCTAGACAGTACTCCCCCTCCTTAGATAGAGGGTTCTCTGTCTAGACAGTACTCCTCCTTAGATAGAGGGTTCTCTGTCTAGTCAGTACTACTCCTCCTTAGATAGAGGGTTCTCTGTCTAGACAGTACTCCTCCTCCTTAGATAGAGGGTTCTCTGTCTAGACAGTACTCCTCCTTAGATAGAGGGTTCTCTGTCTGGACAGTACTCCTCCTCCTTAGAGGGTTCTCTGTCTGGACAGTATTCCTCCTCCTTAGAGGGTTCTCTGTCTGGACAGTACTCATCCTCCTTAGATAGAGGGTTCTCTGTCTAGACAGTACTCATCCTCCTTAGAGGGTTCTCTGTCTAGTCAGTACTCCTCCTCCTTAGAGGGTTCTCTGTCTGGACAGTACTCCTCCTCCTTAGATAGAGGGTTCTCTGTCTAGACAGTACTCCTCCTCCTTAGAGGGTTCTCTGTCTGGACAGTACTCCTCCTCCTTAGATAGAGGGTTCTCTGTCTGGACAGTACTCCTCCTCCTTAGGTAGAGGGTTCTCTGTCTAGACAGTACTCCTCCTCCTTAGAGGGTTCTCTGTCTGGACAGTACTCCTCCTCCTTAGATAGAGGGTTCTCTGTCTGGACAGTACTCCTCCTCCTTAGATAGAGGGTTCTCTGTCTGGACAGTACTCCTCCTCCTTAGATAGAGGGTTCTCTGTCTAGTCAGTCCTCCTCCTTAGATAGAGGGCTCTCTGTCTAGACAGTACTCCTCCTCCTTAGATAGAGGGTTCTCTGTCTGGACAGTACTCCTCCTCCTTAGATAGAGGGCTCTCTGTCTAGACAGTACTCCTCCTCCTTAGATAGAGGGTTCTCTGTCTAGACAGTACTCATCCTCCTTAGATAGAGGGCTCTCTGTCTGGACAGTACTCCTCCTCCTTAGATAGAGGGTTCTCTGTCTGGACAGTACTCCTCCTCCTTAGATAGAGGGCTCTCTGTCTAGACAGTACTCCTCCTCCTTAGATAGAGGGTTCTCTGTCTGGACAGTACTCCTCCTCCTTAGATAGAGGGCTCTCTGTCTGGACAGTACTCCTCCTCCTTAGATAGAGGGTTCTCTGTCTAGACAGTACTCATCCTCCTTAGAGGGTTCTCTGTCTAGTCAGTACTCCTCCTCCTTAGAGAGTTCTCTGTCTGGACAGTACTCCTCCTCCTTAGATAGAGGGCTCTCTGTCTAGACAGTACTCCTCCTCCTTAGAGGGTTCTCTGTCTAGACAGTACTCCTCCTCCTTAGAGGGTTCTCTGTCTAGTCAGTACTCCTCCTCCTTAGATAGAGGGCTCTCTGTCTAGACAGTACTCCTCCTTAGATAGAGGGTTCTCTGTCTAGACAGTACTCCTCCTTAGATAGAGGGTTCTCTGTCTGGACAGTACTCCTCCTCCTTAGATAGAGGGTTCTCTGTCTGGACAGTACTCCTCCTCCTTAGATAGAGGTTTCTCTGTCTGGACAGTACTCCTCCTCCTTAGATAGAGGGTTCTCTGTCTGGACAGTACTCCTCCTCCTTAGATAGAGGGTTCTCTGTCTAGACAGTACTCCTCCTCCTTAGATAGAGGGCTCTCTGTCTAGTCAGTCCTCCTCCTTAGATAGAGGGTTCTCTGTCTGGACAGTACTCCTCCTCCTTAGATAGAGGGTTCGCTGTCTGGACAGTACTCCTCCTCCTCCTTAGAGGGTTCTCTGTCTGGACAGTACTCCTCCTCCTTAGATAGAGGGTTCTCTGTCTGGACAGTACTCCTCCTCCTCCTTAGAGGGTTCTCTGTCTGGACAGTACTCCTCCTCCTTAGATAGAGGGCTCTCTGTCTAGTCAGTACTCCTCCTCCTTAGAGGGTTCTCTGTCTGGACAGTACTCATCCTCCTTAGAGGGTTCTCTGTCTAGACAGTACTCCTCCTCCTTAGAGGGTTCTCTGTCTGGACAATACTCCTCCTCCTTAGATAGAGGGTTCTCTGTCTGGACAGTACTCCTCCTCCTTAGATAGAGGGTTCTCTGTCTAGACAGTACTCCTCCTCCTTAGATAGAGGGCTCTCTGTCTAGACAGTACTCCTCCTCTTTAGATAGAGGGCTCTCTGTCTAGACAGTACTCCTCCTCCTTAGATAGAGGGTTCTCTGTCTGGACAGTACTCCTCCTCCTTAGATAGAGGGTTCTCTGTCTAGACAGTACTCCTCCTCCTTAGATAGAGGGCTCTCTGTCTAGACAGTACTCCTCCTCCTTAGATAGAGGGTTCTCTGTCTGGACAGTACTCCTCCTCCTTAGATAGAGGGCTCTCTGTCTAGACAGTACTCCTCCTCCTTAGATAGAGGGTTCTCTGTCTAGACAGTACTCCTCCTCCTTAGAGGGTTCTCTGTCTAGACAGTACTCCTCCTCCTTAGAGGGTTCTCTGTCTAGACAGTACTCCTCCTCCTTAGAGGGTTATCTGTCTAGTCAGTCCTCCTCCTCCTTAGAGGGTTCTCTGTCTAGTCAGTCCTCCTCCTTAGAGGGTTCTCTGTCTAGTCAGTACTCCTCCTCCTTAGAGGGTTCTCTGTCTAGTCAGTCCTCCTCCTTAGAGGGTTCTCTGTCTAGTCAGTCCTCCTCCTTAGAGGGTTCTCTGTCTAGTCAGTCCTCCTCCTTAGAGGGTTCTCTGTCTAGTCAGTCCTCCTCCTCCTTAGAGGGTTCTCTGTCTAGACAGTACTCCTCCTCCTTAGATAGAGGGTTCTCTGTC
>NC_034199.2:48418982-48441482 GCF_002021735.2 Oncorhynchus kisutch
TACCTACACCCTACCTACCTACCTACCTACCTGCCTACCTACCTAACTACATACCTAACAACCTACCTGCTTACCTACCTAGGTACCAACCTAACTACCTACCTAACTACCTACTTACCTAACTACCTACCTACTTACCTACCTACCTACCTCCCTACCTCCCTAACTACCTACCTACTTACCTACCTAGCTACCTACCTACCTAAATACCTACCTATCTCCCTCCCTACCTACCTACCTACCTACTTACTTACCTAACTACGTACCTATGTACCTAACTACCTACCTCCCTACCTCCCTACCTACCTACCTCCCTCCTACCTAACCACCTACTTACCTTCCTACCTACCTACCTACATACCTACCTACCTACGTACCTACCTAACTACCTATCTACGTACCTACCTAACTACCTATCTATGTACCTACCTAACTACATACCTACCTACTTACCTACCTACCTACCTCCCTACCTCCCTCCCTCCCTACCTACCCTACCTACCCTACCTACCTACCTACCAACCTACCTACCTATCTACCTACCTACCTACCTACGTACCTACCTACCTACCTACCTACGTACCTACCTAACTACCTACCTACGTACCAACCTAACTACCTACTTACGTACCTACATAACTACACACCTAACGACCTACCTACCTATTTACCTAACTAACTACCTTCCTACCTACGTTCCAACCTAACTACCTACCTACCTACCTACCTATCTATCTATCTACCGGTGACCCCCTGTATATAGCCTCCACATTGACTCTGTACCGTAATACCCTGTATATAGCCTCCACATTGACTCTGTACCGTAATACCCTGTATATAGTCTCCACATTGACTCTGTACCGTAATACCCTGTATATAGCCTCCACATTGACTCTGCACCGTAATACCCTGTATATAGCCTCCACATTGACTCTGCACCGTAAATACCCTGTATATAGCCTCCACATTGACTCTGTACCGGTACCCCCTGTATATAGCCTCCACATTGACTCTGCACCGTAATACCCTGTATATAGCCTCCACGTTGACTCTGTACCGTAATACCCTGTATATAGTCTCCACATTGACTCTGCACCGTAAATACCCTGTATATAGCCTCCACATTGACTCTGTACCGGTACCCCCTGTATATAGCCTCCACATTGACTCTGCACCGTAATACCCTGTATATAGCCTCCACATTGACTCTGTACCGGTACACCCCTGTATATAGCCTCCACATTGACTCTGTTACCGGTACCCCCCTGTATATAGCCTCCACATTGACTCTGCACCGTAATACCCTGTATATAGCCTCCACATTGACTCTGCACCGTAATACCCTGTATATAGCCTCCACATTGACTCCGTACCGGTACCCCCTGTATAAAGACTCCACATTGACTCTGTACCGGTACCCCCTGTATATAGCCTCCACATTGACTCTGTACCGTAACACCCTGTATATAGCCTCCACATTGACGCCGTACCGTAATACCCTGTATATAGTCTCCACATTGACTCTGTACCGTAATACCCTGTATATAGCCTCCACATTGACTCTGCACCGTAATACCCTGTATATAGCCTCCACATTGACTCTGCACCGTAAATACCCTGTATATAGCCTCCACATTGACTCTGTACCGGTACCCCCTGTATATAGCCTCCACATTGACTCTGCACCGTAATACCCTGTATATAGCCTCCACATTGACTCTGTACCGGTACACCCCTGTATATAGCCTCCACATTGACTCTGTACCGGTACCCCCTGTATATAGCCTCCACATTGACTCTGCACCGTAATACCCTGTATATAGCCTCCACATTGACTCTTCACCGTAATACCCTGTATATAGCCTCCACATTGACTCCGTACCGGTACCCCCTGTATAAAGACTCCACATTGACTCTGAACCGGTACCCCCCTGTATATAGCCTCCAAATTGACTCTGTACCGTAATACCCTGTATATAGCCTCCACATTGACTCTGCACCGTAAATACCCTGTATATAGCCTCCACATTGACTCTGTACCGGTATCCCCTGTATATAGCCTCCACATTGACTCTGCACCGTAATACCCTGTATATAGCCTCCACATTGACTCTGTACCGTAATACCCTGTATATAGTCTCCACATTGACTCTGTACCGTAATACCCTGTATATAGCCTCCACATTGACTCTGCACCGTAATACCCTGTATATAGCCTCCACATTGACTCTGTACCGCAATACCCTGTATATAGCCTCCACATTGACTCTGCACCGTAATACCCTGTATATAGCCTCCACATTGACTCTGCACCGTAAATACCCTGTATAAAGACTCCTTATTGACTCTGTACGGTACCCCCTGTATATAGCCTCCACATTGACTCTGTACCGTAACACCCTGTATATAACCTCCACATTGACTCTGTACCGTAATACCCTGTATATAGCCTCCACATTGACTCTGTACCGGTACCCCCTGTATATAGCCTCCACGTTGACTCTGGTACCGTAATACCCTGTATATAGCCTCCACATTGACTCTGCACCGTAATACCCTGTATATAGCCTCAACATTGACTCTGCACCGTAAATACCCTTGTATATAGCCTCCACATTGACTCTGTACCGTAATACCCTGTATATAGTCTCCACATTGACTCTGTACCGTAATACCCTGTATATAGCCTCCACATTGACTCTGCACCGTAAATACCCTGTATATAGTCTCCACATTGACTCTGTACCGGTACCCCCCTGTATATAGCCTCCACATTGACTCTGTACCGTAACACCCTGTATATAACCTCCACATTGACTCTGTACCGTAATACCCTGTATATAGCCTCCACATTGACTCTGTACCGGTACCCCCTGTATATAGCCTCCACGTTGACTCTGTACCGTATACCCTGTATATAGCCTCCACATTGACTCTGCACCGTAATACCCTGTATATAGCCTCAACATTGACTCTGCACCGTAAATACCCTGTATATAGCCTCCACATTGACTCTGTACCGTAATACCCTGTATATAGTCTCCACATTGACTCTGTACCGTAATACCCTGTATATAGCCTCCACATTGACTCTGTACCGTAAATACCCTGTATATAGTCTCCACGTTGACTCTGTACCGGTACCCCCTGTATATAGCCTCCACATTGACTCTGCACCGTAATACCCTGTATAAAGACTCCACATTGACTCTGTACCGGTACCCCCTGTATATAGCCTCCACATTGACTCTGTACCGTAACACCCTGTATATAGCCTCCACATTGACTCTGCACCGTAATACCCTGTATATAGCCTCCACATTGACTCTGTCCCGTAATACCCTGTATATAGTCTCCACATTGACTCTGTACCGTAATACCCTGTATATAGCCTCCACATTGACTCTGCACCGTAATACCCTGTATATAGCCTCCACATTGACTCTGCACCGTAATACCCTGTATATAGCCTCCACATTGACTCTGTACCGGTACCCCCTGTATATAGCCTCCACAATGACTCTGCACCGTAATACCCTGTATAAAGACTCCACATTGACTCTGTACCGGTACCCCCTGTATATAGCCTCCACATTGACTCTGTACCGTAACACCTGTATATAGCCTCCACATTGACTCTGTACGTAATACCCTGTATATAGCCTCCACATTGACTCTGTACCGTACCCCCTTATATAGCCTCCATGTTGACTCTTTACCCGTAATACCCTGTATATAGCCTCCACATTGACTCTGCACCGTAATACCTGTATATAGCCTCCACATTGACTCTGTACCGTAATACCCTGTATATAGTCTCCACATTGACTCTGTACCGTAATACCCTGTATATAGCCTCCACATTGACTCTGCACCGTAAATACCCTGTATATAGCCTCCACACTGACTCTGTACCGGTACCCCCTGTATATAGCCTCCACATTGACTCTGCACCGTAATACCCTGTATAAAGACTCCATATTGACTCTGTACCGGTACCCCCTGTATATAGCCTCCACATTGACTCTGTACCGTAATACCCTGTATATAGTCTCCACATTGACTCTGTACCGTAATACCCTGTATATAGCCTCCACATTGACTCTGCACCGTAATACCCTGTATATAGCCTCCACATTGACTCTGCACCGTAATACCCTGTATAAAGACTCCACATTGACTCTGTACCGGTACCCCCTGTATATAGCCTCCACATTGACTCTGTACCGTAATACCCTGTATATAGCCTCCACATTGACTCTGCACCGTAAATACCCTGTATATAGCCTCCACATTGACTCTGTACCGGTACCCCCTGTATATAGCCTCCACATTGACTCTGCACCAATACCCTGTATATAGCCTCCACATTGACTCTGTCCGTAATACCTGTATATAGATCTCCACATTGACTCTGTACCGTAATACCCTGTATATAGCCTCCACATTTACTCTGCACCGTAATACCCTGTATATAGCCTCCACATTGAC
This sequence comes from Oncorhynchus kisutch, assembly GCF_002021735.2. Lineage (NCBI taxonomy): Eukaryota > Metazoa > Chordata > Actinopteri > Salmoniformes > Salmonidae > Oncorhynchus > Oncorhynchus kisutch. Next base: position 48,423,474 of record NC_034199.2, read on the forward strand.
TCGGCACCGTAAATACCCTGTATACAGCCTCCACATTGACTCTGTACCGGTACCCCCTGTATATAGCCTCCACAATGACTCTGTACCGTTAATACCCTGTATAAAGATCCACATTGACTCTGTACGGTACCCCTGTATATAGCCTCCACATTGACTCTGTACCGTAACACCCTGTATATAGCCTCCACATTGACTCTGTACCGTAATACCCTGTATATAGCCTCCACATTGACTCTGTACCGGTACCCCCTGTATATAGCCTCCATGTTGACTCTTTACCGTAATACCCTGTATATAGCCTCCACATTGACTCTGCACCGTAATACCCTGTATATAGCCTCCACATTGACTCTGTACCGTAATACCCTGTATATATCTCAACATTGACTCTGTACCGTAATACCCTGTATATAGCCTCCACATTGACTCTGCACCGTAATACCCTGTATTTAGCCTCCACATTGACTCTGCACCGTAAATACCCTGTATATAGCCTCCACATTGACTCTGTACGGTACCCCCTGTATATAGCCTCCACATTGACTCTGCACCGTAATACCCTGTATATAGACTCCAATTGACTCTGTACGGTACCCCTGTATATAGCCTCCACATTGACTCTGTACCGTAATACCCTGTTATAGTCTCCACATTGACTCTGTACCGTAATACCTGTGTATATGCCTCCACATTGACTCTGCACCGTAACCCCCTGTATATAGCCCACATTGACTCTGTACCGTAATACCTGTATATAAAGGCTCCACATTGACTCTGTACGGTACCCCTGTATATAGCCTCCACATTGACTCTGTACCGTAACACCCTGTATATAGCCTCCACATTGACTCTGTACCGTAATACCTGTATATAGCCTCCACATTGACTCTGTACCGTAATACCCTGTATATAGCCTCCACATTGACTCTGTACGGTACCCCCTGTATATAGCCTCCACATTGACTCTGCACCGTAATACCCTGTATATAGCCTCCACATGACTCGTTACCGGTACCCCTTTTATATAGCCTCCACATTGACTCTGTACCGTAACACCCTGTATAAGCCTCCACATTGACTCTGTACCGTAATACCCTGTATATAGCCTCCACATTGACTCTGTACCGGTACCCCCTGTATATAGCCTCCACATTGACTCTGTACCGTAATACCCTGTATATAGCCTCCACATTGACTCTGTACCAATACCCCGTATATAGCCTCCACATTGACTCTGTACCGTAATACCCTGTATATAGCCTCCACATTGACTCTGTACCGGTACCCCTGTATATAGCCTCCACATTGACTCTGTACCGTAATACCCTGTATATAGCCTCCACATTGACTCGTACCCGTAATACCCTGTATATAGTCTCCACATTGACTCTGTACCGTAATACCCTGTATATAGCCTCCACATTGAATCTATGCACCGTAATACCCTGTATATAGCCTCCACATTGACTCTGTACCGTATAATACCCTGTATATAGCCTCCACATTGACTCTGTACCGGTACCCCCTGTATATAGCCTCCACATTGACTCTGTACCGTAATACCCTGTATATAGCCTCCACATGACTCTGTACGGGTACCCCCTGTATATAGCCTCCACATTGACTCTGTACCGTAACACCCTGTATATAGCCTCCACATTGACTCTGTACCGTAAATACCCTGTATATAGCCTCCACATTGACTCTGTACCGGTACCCCCTGTATATAGCCTCCACATTGACTCTGTACCGTATACCCTGTATATAGCCTCCACATTGACTCTGTACCGTACCCCCTGTATATAGCCTCCACATTGACTCTGTACCGTAATACCCTGTATATAGCCTCCACATTGACTCTGTACCGTAATACCCCTGTATATAGCCTCCACATTGACTCTGTACCGTAAATACCCTGTATATAGCCTCCACATTGACTCGTACCGTAAACCCTGTATATAGCCTCCACATTGACTCTGTCCCGTATACCCCTGTATATAGCCTCCACATTGACTCTGACCGTAAATACCCCTGTATATAGCCTCCACATTGACTTGTACCGGTACCCCCTGTATATGCTCCACATGACTCTGCACCGTATACCCTGTATATAGCTCCACATTGACTCTGTACCGGTACCCCCTGTATATAGCCTCCACATTGACTCTGTACCGTACCCCCTGTATATAGCCTCCACATTGACTCTGTACCGTATACCCTGTATATAGCCTCCACATTACTCTGTCCCGTAATACCCTGTTGTATATAGTATCCACATTGACTCTGTACCGTTATACCCTGTATATANCCGTAATACCCTGTATTAGCCTCCACATTGACATGCCGGTATACCCTGTATATAGCCTCCACATTGACTCTGTACCGGTACCCCCTGTATATAGCTGTCCACATTGAATCTGCACCGTACTCCTGTTATAAAGCCTCCACATTGACTCTGTACCGGGTACCCCTGTTATAGCCTCCACATTGACTCTGTACCGTAATACCCTGTATATAGCCTCCACATTGACTCTGTACCGGTACCCCCTGTATATAGCTCCACATTGACTCTGTACCGTTACCCTGTATATAGCCTCCACATTGACTCTGTTACCGGTACCCCCTGTATATAGCCTCCACATTGACTCTCTACCGGACCCCCTGTATATAGCCTCCACATTGACTCTGTACCGGTACCCCTGTATATAGCCTCCACATTGACTCTGTACCGTACCCCCTGGATAATAGCCTCCACATTGACTCTGTACCGGACCCCTGTATATAGCCTCCACATTGAACTCTCTACCGTACCCCCTGTATATAGCCTCCACATTGACTCTGTACCGGTACCCACCCTGTATATAGCCTCCACATTGACTCTGTACCGTATACCCTGTATACAGCCTCCACATTGACTCTGTACGGAACCCCCTGTATATAGCCTCCACAATGACTCTGCACCGTAATACCCTGTATAAGCCTCCACATTGACTCTTACCGGTACCCCCTGTATATAGCCTCACATTGACTCTGTACCGGTACACCCTGTATAAGCCTCCACATTGACTCTGCACCGTAAATACCCTGTATATAGCCTCCACATTGGCTCTGTACCGGTACCCCCTGTATATAGCCTCCACATTGACTCTGCACCGTAATACCCTGTATATAGCCTCCACATTGACTCTGTACCGTTGATACCCTGTATATAGTCTCCACATTGACTCTGTACCGGTAACCCCTGTATATAGCCTCCACATTGACTCTGCACCGTAATACCCTGTATATAGCCTTCCAACATTGACTCTTGCACCGGGTAAACTACCCTGTTATATATATAGCCTACAACATTGACTCTGTACACGGATACCCCCTGTATATAGCCATCCACATTGACTCTGTACCGTTAACACCCTGATTATATAGCCTCCACATTGACTCATGTGTAGCCCTGTTAATACCCTGTATATAGCCTCCACATTGACTCTTGTACCGGTACCCCTGTATATAGCCTCCACATTGACTCTGTACCGTAACCTGTATATAGCCTCCACATTGACTCTGCACCGTCCCCCCTGTATATAGCCTCCACATTGGCTCTGTACCGTCACCCCCTGTATATAGCCTCCACATTGACTCTGCACCGTAATACCCTGTATATAGTCTCCACATTGACTCTGTACCGTAATACCCTGTATATAGCCTCCACATTGACTCTGCACCGTAAATACCCTGTATATAGCCTCCACATTGACTCTGCACCGTACAACCTGTATAAAGACTCCACATTGACTCTGTACCGGTACCCCCTGTATATAGCCTCCACATTGACTCTGTACCGTAATACCCTGTATATAGCCTCCACATTGACTCTCTACCGTAATACCCTGTATATAGCCTCCACATTGACTCTGTACCGGTATACCCCTGTATATAGCCTCCACATTGACTCTGTACCGGTACCCCCTGTATATAGCCTCCACATTGACTCTGCACCGTAAATACCCTGTATACAGCCTCCACATTGACTCTTGTACCGGTACCCCTGTATATAGCCTCCACATGACTTGCACGTAATACCTGTATAAAGACTCCACATTTATTCTGTACCGGTACCCCCTGTATATAGCCTCCACATTGACTCTCGTACCGTAACCACCCTGTATATAGCCTCCACATTGACTCTGTACCGTAATACCCTGTATATAGCCTCCACATTGACTCTGTACCGCGTACCCCCTTTATATAGCCTCCATGTTGACTCTTTCCGTAATACCCTGTATATAGCCTCCACATTGACTCTGCACCGTTAATACCCTGTATATAGCCTCCACATTGACTCTGTACCGTAACCCCCTGTATATAGTCTCCACATTGACTCTGTACCGTAATACCCTGTATATAGCCTCCACATTGACTCTGCACCGTAATACCCTGTATTTAGCCTCCACATTGACTCTGCACCGTAAATACCCTGTATATAGCCTCCACATTGACTCTGTACCGGTACCCCCTGTATATAGCCTCCACATTGACTCTGCACCGTAATACCCTGTATAAAGACTCCATATTGACTCTGTACCGTTACCCCCTGTATATAGCCTCCACATTAACTCTGTACCGTAATACCCTGTATATAGTCTCCACATTGACTCTGTACCGTAATACCCTGTATATAGCCATCCACATGACTCTGCCACCGTAATACCCTGTATATAGCCTCCACATTGACTCTGCACCGTAATACCTGTATAAAGACTCCACATTGACTCTGTACCGGTACCCCCCTGTAATAGCCTCCACAATTGACCTCGGTACCGTAACAACCCTGTATATAGCCTCCACATGACTCTGTACAGTAATACCCTGTAGTATAGCCTCCACAATGACTCTGTACCGGTACCCCCTGTATATAGCCTCCACATGACTCTGTACCGTAATACCCTGTATATAGCCTCCACATTGACTCTGCACCGTAAATACCCTGTATATAGCCTCCACATTGGCTCTGTACCGTACCCCCTGTATATAGCCTCCACATTTGACTCTGCACCGTAATACCCTGTATATAGCCTCCACATTGACTCTGTACCGTAATACCCTGTATATAGTCTCCACATTGACTCTGTACCGTAATACCCTGTATATAGCCTCCACATTGACTCTGCACCGTAATACCCTGTATATAGCCTCCACATTGACTCTGCACCGTAAATACCCTTGTATAAGCCTTCCACATTTGACTCTGTACCGGTACCCCCTGTATATAGCCTCCACATTGACTCTGCACCGTAATACCCTGTATAAAGACTCCACATTGACTCTGTACCGTAACACCCTGTATATAGCCTCCACATTGACTCTGTACCGTAATACCCTGTATATAGCCTCCACATTGACTCTGTACCGGTACCCCCTGTATATAGCCTCCATGTTGACTCTTTACCGTAATACCCTGTATATAGCCTCCACATTGACTCTGTACCGGTACCCCCTGTATATAGCCTCCACATTGACTCTCTACCGTAATACCCTGTATATAGCCTCCACATTGACTCTGTACCGGTACCCCCTGTATATAGCCTCCACATTGACTCTCTACCGTAATACCCTGTATATAGCCTCCACATTGACTCTGCACCGTAAATACCCTGTATACAGCCTCCACATTGACTCTGTACCGGTACCCCCTGTATATAGCCTCCACAATGACTCTGCACCGTAATACCCTGTATAAAGACTCCACATTGACTCTGTACCGGTACCCCCTGTATATAGCCTCCACATTGACTCTGTACCGTAACACCCTGTATATAGCCTCCACATTGACTCTGTACAGTAATACCCTGTATATAGCCTCCACAATGACTCTGTACCGGTACCCCCTGTATATAGCCTCCACATTGACTCTGTACCGTAATACCCTGTATATAGCCTCCACATGACTCTGCACCGTAAATACCCTGTATATAGCCTCCACATTGGCTCTGTACCGGTACCCCCTGTATATAGCCTCCACATTGACTCTGCACCGTAATACCCTGTATATAGCCTCCACATTGGACTCTGTACCGTAATTACCCTGTATATAGTCTCCACATTGACTTCTGTACCGTAATACCCTGTATATAGCCTCCACATTGACTCTGCACCGTAATACCCTGTATATAGCCTCCACATTGACTCTGCACCGTAAATACCCTGTATATAGCCTCCACATTGACTCTGTACCGGTACCCCCTGTATATAGCCTCCACATTGACTCTGCACCGTAATACCCTGTATAAAGACTCCACATTGACTCTGTACCGTAACACCCTGTATATAGCCTCCACATTGACTCTGTACCGTAATACCTGTATATAGCCTCCACATTGACTCTGTACCGGTACCCCCTGTATATAGCCTCCATGTTGACTCTTTACCGTAATACCCTGTATATAGCCTCCACATTGACTCTGTACCGGTACCCCCTGTATATAGCCTCCACATTGACTCTCTACCGTAATACCCTGTATATAGCCTCCACATTGACTCTGTACCGGTACCCCCTGTATATAGCCTCCACATTGACTCTCTACCGTAATACCCTGTATATAGCCTCCACATTGACTCTGCACCGTAAATACCCTGTATACAGCCTCCACATTGACTCTGTACCGGTACCCCCTGTATATAGCCTCCACAATGACTCTGCACCGTAATACCCTGTATAAAGACTCCACATTGACTCTGTACCGGTACACCCTGTATTAGCCTCCACATTGACTCTGTACCGTAAACACCCTGTATATAGCCTCCACATTGACTCTGTACCGTAATACCCTGTATATAGCCTCCACATTGACTCTGTACCGGTACCCCCTGTATATAGCCTCCATGTTGACTCTTTACCGTAATACCCTGTATATAGCCTCCACATGACTCTGCACCGTAATACCCTGTATATAGCCTCCACATTGACTCTGTACCGTAATACCCTGTATATAGTCTCCACATTGACTCTGTACCGTAATACCCTGTATATAGCCTCCACATTGGACTCTGCACCGTAATACCCTATATTTAGCCTCCACATTGACTCTGCACCGTAAATACCCTGTATATAGCCTCCACATTGACTCTGTACCGGTACCCCCAGTATATAGCCTCCACATTGACTCTGCACCCGTAATACCCTGTATAAAGACTCCACATTGACTCTGTACCGGTACCCCTGTATATAGCCTCCACATTGACTCTGTACCGTAACACCCTGTATATAGCCTCCACATTGACTCTGTACCGTAATACCCTGTATATAGCCTCCACATTGACTCTGCACCGTAAATACCCTGTATATAGCCTCCACATTGGCTCTGTACCGGTACCCCCTGTATATAGCCTCCACATTGACTCTGCACCGTAATACCCTGTATATAGCCTCCACATTGACTCTGTACCGTAATACCCTGTTATTAGTCTCCACATTGACTCTGTACCGTAATACCCTGTATATAGCCTCCACATTGGACTCTGCACCGTAATACCCTGTATATAGCCTCCACATTGACTCTGCACCGTAAATACCCTGTATATAGCCTCCACATTGACTCTGTACCGTACCCCCTGTATATAGCCTCCACATTGACTCTGCACCGTAATACCCTGTATAAAGACTCCACATTGACACTGTACCGGTACCCCCTGTATATAGCCTCCACATTGACTCTGTACCGTAACACCCTGTATATAGCCTCCACATTGACTCTGTACCGTAATACCCTGTATATAGCCTCCACATTGACTCTGTACCGGTACCCCCTGTATATAGCCTCCATGTTGACTCTTTACCGTAATACCCTGTATATAGCCTCCACATTGACTCTGTACCGGTACCCCCTGTATATAGCCTCCACATTGACTCTCTACCGTAATACCCTGTATATAGCCTCCACATTGACTCTGTACCGGTACCCCCTGTATATAGCCTCCACATTGACTCTGTACCGTAATACCCTGTATATAGCCTCCACATTGACTCTGTACCGGTACCCCCCTGTATATAGCCTCCACATTGACTCTCTACCGTAATACCCTGTATATAGCCTCCACATTGACTCTGCACCGTAATACCCTGTATATAGCCTCCACATTGACTCTGTACCGTAATACCCTGTATATAGTCTCCACATTGACTCTGTACCGTAATACCCTGTATATAGCCTCCACATTGACTCTGCACCGTAATACCCTGTATATAGCCTCCACATTGACTCTGCACCGTAAATACCCTGTATATAGCCTCCACATTGACTCTGTACTGGTACCCCCTGTATATAGCCTCCACATTGACTCTGCACCGTAATACCCTGTTATAAAGACTCCACATTGACTCTGTACCGGTACCCCCTGTATATAGCCTCCACATTGACTCTGTACCGTAACACCCTGTATATACTCTCCACATTGACTCTGTACCGTAATACCCTGTATATAGCCTCCACATTGACTCTGTACCGGTACCCCCCTGTATATAGCCTCCACATTGACTCTGTACCGGTACCCCCTGTATATAGCCTCCATGTTGACTCTTTACCGTAATACCCTGTATATAGCCTCCACATTGACTCTGTACCGGTACCCCCTGTATATAGCCTCCACATTGACTCTGTACCGTAATACCCTGTATATAGTCTCCACATTGACTCTGTACCGTAATACCCTGTATATAGCCTCCACATTGACTCTGTACCGTAATACCCTGTATATAGCCTCCACATTGACTCTGTACCGTAATACCCTGTATATAGTCTCCACATTGACTCTGTACCGTAATACCCTGTATAAAGACTCCACATTGACTCTGTACCGTAACACCCTGTATATAGCCTCCACATTGACTCTGTACCGTAATACCCTGTATATAGCCTCCACACTGACTATGCACCGTAATACCCTGTATATAGCCTCCACATTGACTCTGTACCGTAATACCCTGTATATAGCCTCCGCATTGACTCTGTACCGTAATACCCTGTATATAGCCTCCACATTGACTCTGTACCGTAATACCCTGTATATAGCCTCCACATTGACTCTGTACCAGTACCCCCTGTATATAGCCTCCACATTGACTCTGTACCGTAATACCCTGTATATAGCCTCCACATTGACTCTGCACCGTAATACCCTGTATATAGCCTGTATTCATCATTTCACTGTAAGGTCTACTACACCTGTTGCATTCAGCATTTCACTGTAAGGTCTACTAGACCTGTTGTATTCAGCATTTCACTGTAAGGTCTACTACACCTGTTGTATTCAGCATTTCACTGTAAGGTCTACTACACCTGTTGTATTCAGCATTTCACTGTAAGGTCTACTACACCTGTTATATTCAGCATTTCACTGTAAGGTCTACTACACCTGTTGTATTCGGCATTTCACTGTAAGGTCTACTACACCTGTTGTATTCAGCATTTCACTGCAAGGTCTACTACACCTGTTGTATCCGGCATTTCACTGTAAGGTCTACTACACCTGTTGTATTCAGCATTTCACTGCAAGGTCTACTACACCTGTTGTATCCGGCATTTCACTGTAAGGTCTACTACACCTGTTGTATTCAGCATTTCACTGTAAGGTCTACCTACACCTGTTGTATTCAGCATTTCACTGTAAGGTCTACTAGACCTGTTGTATTCAGCATTTCACTGTAAGGTCTACTACACCTGTTGTATTCAGCATTTCACTGTAAGGTCTACTACACCTGTTGTATTCAGCATTTCACTCTAAGGTGTACTACACCTTTGTATTCAGCATTTCACTGTGAGGTCTACTACACCTGTTGTATTCAGCATTTCACTGTAAGGTCTACTAACACCTGTTATATTCAGCATTTCACTGTAAGGTCTACTACACCTGTTGTATTCGGCATTTCACTGTAAGGTCTACTACACCTGTTGTATTCAGCATTTCACTGCAAGGTCTGCTACACCTGTTGTATCCGGCATTTCACTGTAAGGTCTACTACACCTGTTGTATTCAGCATTTCACTGTAAGGTCTACCTACACCTGTTGTATTCAGCATTTCACTGTAAGGTCTACTAGACCTGTTGTATTCAGCATTTCACTGTAAGGTCTACTACACCTGTTGTATTCAGCATTTCACTGTAAGGTCTACTACACCTGTTGTATTCAGCATTTCACTCTAAGGTGTACTACACCTGTTGTATTCAGCATTTCACTGTGAGGTCTACTACACCTGTTGTATTCGGCATTTCACTGTAAGGTCTACCAGACCTGTTGTATTCAGCATTTCACTGTAAGGTCTACTACACCTGTTGTATTCAGCATTTCACTGTGAGGTCTAATACACCTGTTGTATTCAGCATTTCACTATAAGGTCTACTACACCTGTTGTATTCAGCATTTCACTGTGAGGTCTACTACACCTGTTGTATTCAGCATTTCACTGTGAGGTCTAATACACCTGTTGTATTCAGCATTTCACTATAAGGTCTACTACACCTGTTGTATTCAGCATTTCACTATAAGGTCTACTACACCTGTTGTATTCAGCATTTCACTGTAAGGTCTACTACACCTGTTGTATTCAGCATTTCACTGTAAGGTCTACTACACCTGTTGTATTCAGCATTTCACTGTAAGGTCTACTACACCTGTTGTATTCAGCATTTCACTATAAGGTCTACTACACCTGTTGTATTCAGCATTTCACTGTGAGGTCTAATACACCTGTTGTATTCAGCATTTCACTATAAGGTCTACTACACCTGTTGTATTCAGCATTTCACTGTGAGGTCTAATACACCTGTTGTATTCAGCATTTCACTATAAGGTCTACTACACCTGTTGTATTCAGCATTTCACTGTGAGGTCTAATACACCTGTTGTATTCAGCATTTCACTGTGAGGTCTACTACACCTGTTGTATTCAGCATTTCACTGTAAGGTCTACTACACCTGTTGTATTCAGCATTTCACTGTAAGGTCTACTACACCTGTTGTATTCAGCATTTCACTGTGAGGTCTACTACACCTGTTGTATTCAGCATTTCACTGTAAGGTCTACTACACCTGTTGTATTCAGCATTTCACTGTAAGGTCTACTACACCTGTTGTATTCAGCATTTCACTGTGAGGTCTACTACACCTGTTGTATTCAGCATTTCACTGTGAGGTCTACTACACCTGTTGTATTCAGCATTTCACTGTAAGGTCTACTACACCTGTTGTATTCAGCATTTCACTGTAAGGTCTACTAGACCTGTTGTATCAGCATTTCACTGTGAGGTCTATTACACCTGTTGTATTCAGCATTTCACTGTGAGGTCTACTACACCTGTTGTATTCAGCATTTCACTGTAAGGTCTACTACACCTGTTGTATTCAGCATTTCACTGTAAGGTCTACTAGACCTGTTGTATTCAGCATTTCACTGTGAGGTCTACTACACCTGTTGTATTCAGCATTTCACTGTAAGGTCTACTAGACCTGTTGTATTCAGCATTTCACTGTGAGGTCTACTACACTGTTGTATCAGCATTTCACTGTAAGGTCTACTACACCTGTGGTATTCAGCATTTCACTGTGAGGTCTACTACACCTGTTGTATTCAGCATTTCACTGTAAGGTCTACTACAACCTGTTGTAGTCGCATTTCACTGTGAGGTCTACTACACCTGTTGTATTCAGCATTTCACTGTGAGGTCTACTACAGCCTGTTGTATTCAGCATTTCACTGTGAGGTTCCTACTACATCCGTGTTGTATTCAGCATTTCACTGTGAGGGCTACTACACCCTGTTGTATTCAGCATTTCACTGTAAGGTCTACTACCCCTGTTGTATTCATTCAGCATTTAACTGTAAGGTCTACTACACCTGTTGTATTCAGCATTTCACTGTAAGGTCTACTACAACCTGTTGTATTCAGCATTTCACTGTAAGGTCTACTACACTGTTGTATTCAGCATTTCACTGTAAGGTCTACTACACCTGTTGTATTCAGCATTTCACTGTAAGGTCTACTACACCTGTTATATTCAGCATTTCACTGTGAGGTCTACTACAACCTGTTGTATTCAGCATTTCACTGTAAGGTCTACTACACCTGTTGTATTCAGCATTTCACTGTGAGGTCTACTACACCTGTTGTATTCAGCATTTCACTGTAAGGTCTACTACACCTGTTGTATTCAGCATTTCACTGTAAGGTCTACTACACCTGTTGTATTCAGCATTTCACTGTGAGGTCTACTACACCTGTTGTATTCAACATTTCACTGTAAGGTCTACTACACCTGTTGTATTCAGCATTTCACTGTAAGGTCTACTACACCTGTTGTATTCAGCATTTCACTGTAAGGTCTACTACACCTGTTGTATTCAGCATTTCACTGTAAGGTCTACTACACCTGTTGTATTCAGCATTTCACTGTGAGGTCTACTACACCTGTTGTATTCAGCATTTCACTGTAAGGTCTACTAGACCTGTTGTATTCAGCATTTCACTGTGATGTCTATTACACCTGTTGTATTCAGCATTTCACTGTGAGGTCTACTACACCTGTTGTATTCAGCATTTCACTGTGAGGTCTATTACACCTGTTGTATTCAGCATTTCACTGTGAGGTCTACTACAACCTGTTGTATTCAGCATTTCACTGTAAGGTCTACTACACCTGTTGTATTCAGCATTTCACTGTAAGGTCTACTACACCTGTTGTATTCAGCATTTCACTGTAAGGTCTACTACACCTGTTGTATTCAGCATTTCACTGTGAGGTCTACTACAACCTGTTGTATTCAGCATTTCACTGTAAGGTGTACTACACCTGTTGTATTCAGCATTTCACTGTGAGGTCTACTACACCTGTTGTATTCAGCATTTCACTGTGAGGTCTACTACACCTGTTGTATTCAGCATTTCACTGTGAGGTCTACTACACCTGTTGTATTCGACGCATGTGACTAATAATATTAGCTTTGATTATTTGGTCGTATTATTATTATTATATTATTATTATTATTATTTGACGTACAGTGATGTTCTGTTTTCCTATTGCGTTCTTGTAGATAATTGTCAGTGGATGGAATCTCTTCGGAGGCTCCGTATCCCTCCTCCAATCCGTTCTCATGGTTCAGGAGTCATATATAACTCTTTGGATGCTCCGTATCCCTCCTCCTATCCGTTCTCATGGTTCAGGAGTCATATACATCTCTTCTGATGCTCCGTATCCCTCCTCCTATCCGTTCTCATGTTCAGGAGTCATATATAACTCTTTGGATGCTCCGTATCCCTCCTCCCATCCGTTCTCATGGTTCAGGAGTCACATATATCTCTTCTGATGCTCCGTATCCCTCCTCCTATCCGTTCTTATGGTTCAGGAGTCATATATAACTCTTCGGATGCTCCGTATCCCTCATCCTATCCATTCTCATGGTTCAGGAGTCATATATAACTCTTCGGATGCTCCGTATCCCTCATCCTATCCATTCTCATGGTTCAGGAGTCATATATAACTCTTCTGATGCTCCGTAACCCTCCTCCTATCCATTCTCATGGTTCAGGAATCATATATATCTCTTCTGATGCTCCGTATCCCTCCTCCTATCCGTTCTCATGGTTCAGGAGTCATATATATCTCTTCTGATGCTCCGTATCCCTCCTCCCATCCGTTCACATGGTTCAGGAGTCATATATATCTCTTCTGATGCTCCTTATCCCTCCTCCCATCCGTTCTCATGGTTCAGGAGTCATATATAACTCTTTGGATGCTCCATATCCCTCCTCCCATCCGTTCTCATGGTTCAGGAGTCACATATATCTCTTCTGATGCTCCGTATCCCTCCTCCCATCCGTTCTCAATGTTCAGGAGTCATATATAACTCGTTGTCTTTATAAACACCAGTTAATACCGTATGGAAAATATAGCACTGTCCCTTTGATACGGCAGTCAGTAGACTAAACACAGGAAAGCCTTGCTAGCAGAAACACCATCCATGCTGCCAAACCTATTTCCAGTGTATGATATTTATAGAGGTACAGTACAGAATGATACCAGCTCATTTGCACCTTGTCAGCATCCCAAATGGCACCATGTGTCCTTTTATAGTGCACTCCTTTTGACTGGAACACTAAGGGAATAGGGGACACTATAAAGGGAACAGGTTGATGTAGTGCCCATATTGACATTCATTTGGATTGTATAGATTACTCTGAGTTAGGTGTGGCTGGTTGTATAGATTACTCTGAGTTAGGTTTAGCTGATAATATAGATTACCCTGAGTTAGGTGTGGCTGGTTGTATAGATTACTCTGAGTTAGGTGTGGCTGGTTATATAGATTACTCTGAGTTAGGTGTGGCTGGTTATATAGATTACTCTGAGTTAGGTGTGGCTGGTTGTATAGATTATTCTGAGTTAGGTGTGGCTGGTTGTATAGATTACTCTGAGTTAGGTGTAGCTGATAATATAGATTACCCTGAGTTAGGTGTGGCTGGTTGTATAGATTACTCTGAGTTAGGTGTGGTTGGTTGTATAGATTACTCTGCTGTTCCCTGATCTTCACTGTCCCACCCTTCACAATCACTGGCACTACTAAAAGTGTGTGTGTAGTGTAGTGAGTGTGTGTGTAGTGTAGGTAGTGTTGTGTGTGTGTGTGTAGTGTGGTGAGTGTGTGTGTGTCGTGAGTGTGTGTGTGTGTAGTGTAGTGAGTGGGTGTGTGTAGTGTTTATAGTGTATGCATTGTGTGTGCAGTATAGTGAGTGTGTGTGTGTGTAGTGTAGTGAGTGGGTGTGTGTAGTGTTTATAGTGTATGCATTGTGTGTGCAGTATAGTGAGTGTGTGTGTGTGTAGTGTAGTGAGTGGGTGTGTGTAGTGTTTATAGTGTATGCATTGTGTGTGCAGTATAGTGAGTGTGTGTGTGTGTAGTGTAGTGAGTGGGTGTGTGTAGTGTTTATAGTGTATGCATTGTGTGTGCAGTATAGTGAGTGTGTGTGTGTGTAGTGTAGTGAGTGGGTGTGTGTAGTGTTTATAGTGTATGCATTGTGTGTGTAGTATAGTGAGTGTGTGTGTGTAGTGTAATGTATTGTAGTGAGTGTGTGTGTGTAGTGTGTGTGTGTGTAGTGTGTGTAGTGTTTATAGTGTATGTATTGTGTGTGCAGTATAGTGAGTGTGTGTGTGTAGTGTAATGTAGTGTAGTGAGTGGGTGTGTGTAGTGTTTATAGTGTATGTATTGTGTGTGCAGTATAGTGAGTGTGTGTGTGTAGTGTAGTGAGTGTGTGTGTGTGTGTAGTGTGTGTAGTGTTTATAGTGTATGTATTGTGTGTGGAGTATAGTGTGTGTGTGTGTAGTGTAGTGAGTGTGTGTGTGTGTGTAGTGTGTGTAGTGTTTATAGTGTATGTATTGTGTGTGGAGTATAGTGTGTGTGTGTAGTGTAGTGTAGTGAGTGTGTGTGTGTGTGTAGTGTGTGTAGTGTTTATAGTGTATGTATTGTGTGTGGAGTATAGTGTGTGTGTGTAGTGTAGTGAGTGGGAGTGTGTGTGTGTGTGTGTGTAGTGTCTGTAGTGTTTATATTGTATGTATTGTGTGTGTAGCGTCTGTAGTGTTTATAGTGCATGTAGTGTGTGTGTAGTGTAGTGAGTGTGTGTGAGTGTGTGTGTGTGTAGCGTCTGTAGTGTTTATAGTGCATGTAGTGTGTGTGTGTGTAGCGTCTGTAGTGTGTATAGTGTATGTAGTGTGTGTGTAGTGTAGTGAGTGTGTGTGAGTGTGTGTGTGTGTAGCGTCTGTAGTGTTTATAGTGCATGTAGTGTGTGTGTGTGTAGTGTCTGTAGTGTTTATAGTGCATGTAGTGTGTGTGTGTGTAGTGTCTGTAGTGTTTATAGTGCATGTAGTGTGTGTGTGTGTAGTGTCTGTAGTGTTTATAGTGCATGTAGTGTGTGTGTAGTGTAGTGAGTGTGTGTGAGTGTGTGTGTGTGTAGCGTCTGTAGTGTTTATAGTGCATGTAGTGTGTGTGTGTGTAGCGTCTGTAGTGTTTATAGTGTATGTAGTGTGTGTGTAGTGTAGTGAGTGTGTGTGAGTGTGTGTGTGTGTAGCGTCTGTAGTGTTTATAGTGCATGTAGTGTGTGTGTGTGTAGTGTCTGTAGTGTTTATAGTGCATGTAGTGTGTGTGTGTGTAGTGTCTGTAGTGTTTATAGTGCATGTAGTGTGTGTGTGTGTAGTGTCTGTAGTGTTTATAGTGCATGTAGTGTGTGTGTGTGTAGTGTCTGTAGTGTTTATAGTGCATGTAGTGTGTGTGTAGTGTAGTGAGTGTGTGTGAGTGTGTGTGTGTGTAGCGTCTGTAGTGTTTATAGTGCATGTAGTGTGTGTGTAGTGTAATGTAATGTAGTGAAACAGCTAGGTTCCTGCAGGACCTCCAGCTCCAACCAATAACAACCGACTCTGATGTGTCCAGGCGTCCTCAATTACCCATGACACATTAGCATGTTTATGCAGCCCTGATGTGTCCAGGCGTCCTCAATTACCCATGACACATTAGCATGTTTATGCAGCCCTGATGTGTCCAGGCGTCCTCAATTACCCATGACACATTAGCATGTTTATGCAGCCCTGATGTGTCCAGGCGTCCTCAATTACCCATGACACATTAGCATGTTTATGCAGCCCTGATGTGTCCAGGCGTCCTCAATTACCCATGACACATTAGCATGTTTATGCAGCCCTGGTGTGTTCAGCCACCTGTATGTTATTCCTGAGGGGGAATGCACATACCATGCCTTTGGGCCATATAGAAAACTCATTACATTCATTTTCATGTATGTTTTACTGCGATATTCCAAATATCTGTGTCACAAATAATTACAGACTATGTACAGGCTACATACATGTTATCTACAGGCTACATACAGGCTACATACATGTTATATACAGGCTACATACATGTTATATACAGGCTACATACAGGCTACATACAGGCTACATACAGGCTACATACAGGCTACATACATGTTATATACAGGCTACATACATGTTATATACAGGCTACATACATGTTATATACAGGCTACATACAGGCTACATAGAGGCTACATACAGGCTACATACAGGCTACATACAGGCTACATACAGGCTACATACATGTTATATACAGGCTACATACATGTTATATACAGGCTACATACATGTTATATACAGGCTACATACATGTTATCTACAGGCTACATACAGGCTACATACAAGGTGTTCAGCAGTCTGATGGCTTGGGGGTAGAAGCTGTTCAGCAGTCTGATGGCTTGGGGGTAGAAGCTGTTCAGCAGTCTGATGGCTTGGGGGTAGAAGCTGTTCAGCAGTCTGGTGGCTTGGGGGTAGAAGCTGTTCAGCAGTCTTATGGCTTGTGTGCCGTTCAGCAGCCAGGTCAACAGGTAAGTTTGATAGGCTCTTGGTATTGAGACAGTGAGAACGTGCAATGTACTCTGAAGCTTGGTAGTTAGTCTGTAGAAGGTGGTGATTGATTAGCGGTTAGTCCTGAAGGGTTGCTGATTGATTAGCATTTAGTACTGAAGGCGGTGGTGATTGATTAGAGGTTAGTCCTGAAGGGGGTGGTGATTGATTAGCGGTTAGTAATGTAGGGGGCGTGATTGATTAGAGGTTAGTACTGAAGGGGGTGGTGATTGATTAGAGGTTAGTACTGAAGGGGGTGGTGATTGATTAGAGGTTAGTACTGAAGGGGGTGGTGATTGATTAGAGGTTTGTATTGATTGAGGCTGTGTTATGTGCCGAGTGCTGCCACCAATGTAGCGTGCTGTGATGGTTCCCAGGGGAACGGGGGGGGGGGGTAGAGGGCCGTAGTGGGTTTGGGTGGGTTCTCCTATTTTGGTACAACGCCTCCCTCCTAGAGGAATTTGACTGGACCTCCTTGAACACAATCTGAACAAGATCTGACGAACCTACTCCTTATCCCCCCCAGACTTCCACCGACCCCCCCACCAGCTACCTGCATGACCT
>NC_034199.2:48448982-48483982 GCF_002021735.2 Oncorhynchus kisutch
TGTGGCTGGACCTTGAGAGGAGTAGAAAGGCCCCTCTTCTGTGGCTGGACCTTTGGAGGAGTAGAAAGGCCCCTCTTCTGTGGCTGGACCTTGAGAGGAGTAGAAAGGCCCATCTTCTGTGGCTGGACCTTGAGAGGAGTAGAAAGGCCCATCTTCTGTGGCTGGACCTTTGGAGGAGTAGAAAGGCCCCTCTTCTGTGGCTGGACCTTGAGAGGAGTAGAAAGGCCCATCTTCTGTGGCTGGACCTTGAGAGGAGTAGAAAGGCCCCTCTTCTGTGGCTGGACCCTGAGAGGAGTAGAAAGGCCCCTCTTCTGTGGCTGGACCTTGACTTGTGTGCTAGTTTCCTCAGTGCGGGGCTTCCCCCCCTCCCTAAGGCCCAGCCGGACCGAAGAGACAGGAAGGCTACATCTGTCTATACGTGGCTACGTTGAAGGACAAGGACAATGTCACTGAATACAGATTTCCTGCCCCCTCGCTCTCCTCCCCCTCTTCTTACCCCCCCCCCCCCTCTTCATACCTCCTCCCCCTCCCCCCCTATTCATACCTCCTCACCCCTCTTCATACCTCCCCCCCCTCTCCACAACTCTCCCCCCTCATCCCCCTTCACACCTCCTCCCCCTCATCCCCTCTCCACACCTCCTCCCCCTCATCCCCTCTCCTCACACCCCCCTCTCCACACCTCCGCCTCCTCACCCCCCTTCACACCTCCTCCCCCTCATCCCCTCTCCTCACCCCCTCTCCACACCTCCTCCCCCTCACACCCTCTCCACACCTCCTCCCCCTCATCTCCTCGCCACACCTCCTCCCCCTCACCCCCACTTCACACCTCCTCCCCCTCACCCCCTCTCCACACCTCCTCCCCCTCATCTCCTCTCCACACCTCCTCCCCCTCACCCCCACTTCACACCTCCTCCCCCTCACCCCCGCTTCACTCCTCCTCCCCCTCTCCACACCTCCTCCCCCTCATCCCCTCTCCACTCCTCCTCCCCCTCTTCCCCCTTCACACCTCTCCCCCTCACCCCCCTTCACACCTCCTCCCCCTCTCCCCCTCATCCCCTCTCCACACCTCATCCCCCTCATCCCCTCTCCACTCCTCTCCCCTATATCAAGCCAGCAGCTCTACAGGAAACATCTCTCTCCAAAGCCGACCGTAGGACCACAGGAAACATCTCTCTCCAAAGCCGACCGTAGGACTACAGGAAACAGGCCTGAAGAAAACGATCTGCCTCAGATACAGGTGACATGGCTTCAACTGTAAGAAAGAAACAGCTCAGGAACACATTCATCAGTCAGCACAGAGAATTGTGTTCTCATGAGATAGTTCCTCCTTAAGGGGAGAAGGGTTGGGGTTGGGGGGAGGTGGGGTTGGGGGGGTTCTACTAAGGAACATTTAGCTAGTTCATATTTTGAATTTTAGGACTCTTTTAGGTATCAGAAATATCAAAAACAAATTGATGAAACATTGAATTTGGCCTCATTGCTATTAGACCATAGAAACACACACAAAAAGGTGAAAGTAATATATGAAAAGGACGTTTTCAGTGTCTGTCCTATGTCTGAGAGATATAAAGGAAATCATTATATATATGTATTTTTACTCACACACACACACACGCACACGCACACGCACACACACACACACACACACACACACACACACACACACACACACACACACACACACACACACACACACACACACACACACACACACACACACACACACACACACACACACAGAGAAACACACACACACACACACACAGAGAGAAACACACACACATCCATCTACCGCCCCATAGTTAACTGCTACAGATCTAATCTTCATTGAGGCTATGTCCCAAATGACACCCTATTCCCTATAGGACCCTGGTCAAAGTAGTGCACCCTATTCCTCATAGGACCCTGGTCAAAGTAGTGCACCCTATTCCTCATAGGACCCTGGTCTAAAGTAGTGCACCCTATTCCCTATAGGACCCTGGTCAAAGTAGTGCACCCTATTACCCATAGGACCCTGGTCAAAGTAGTGCACCCTATTCCCTATAGGACCCTGGTCAAAGTAGTGCACCCTATTACCCATAGGACCCTGGTCAAAGTAGTGCACCCTATACCCTATAGGACCCTGGTCAAAGTAGTGCACCCTATTCCCCATAGGACCCTGGTCAAAGTAGTGCACCCTATTCCCCATAGGACCCTGGTCAAAGTAGTGCACCCTATTCCCCATAGGACCCTGGTCAAAGTAGTGCACCCTATTCCCCATAGGACCCTGGTCAAAGTAGTGCACCCTATTCCCTGTAGGACCCTGGTCCAAGTAGTGCACGCTATTCCCCATAGGACCCTGGTCAAAGTAGTGCACCCTATTCCCCATAGGGCCCTGATCAAAGTAGTGAACTCTATTCCCTATAGGGCCCTGGTCAAAGTAGTGCACTCTATTCCCTACAGGTCCTGGTCTAAAGTAGTGCACTCTATTCCCTACAGGTCCTGGTCTAAAGTAGTGCAATCTATTCCCTATAGGTCCTGGTCTAAAGTAGTGCACTCTATTCCCTACAGGTCCTGGTCTAAAGTAGTGCACTCTATTCCCCATAGGACCCTGGTCAAAGTAGTGCACCCTATTCCCCATAGGACCCTGGTCAAAGTAGTGCACCCTATTCCCCATAGGACCCTGGTCAAAGTAGTGCACCCTATTCCCCATAGGACCCTGGTCAAAGTAGTGCACCCTATTCCCTGTAGGACCCTGGTCCAAGTAGTGCACGCTATTCCCCATAGGACCCTGGTCAAAGTAGTGCACCCTATTCCCCATAGGACCCTGGTCAAAGTAGTGCACCCTATTCCCCATAGGGCCCTGATCAAAGTAGTGAACTCTATTCCCTATAGGGCCCTGGTCAAAGTAGTGCAATCTATTCCCTATAGGTCCTGGTCTAAAGTAGTGAACTCTATTCCCTACAGGTCCTGGTCTAAAGTAGTGCACTCTATTCCCTACAGGTCCTGGTCTAAAGTAGTGCACTCTATTCCCTACAGGTCCTGGTCTAAAGTAGTGCACTCTATTCCCTACAGGTCCTGGTCTAAAGTAGTGCACTCTATTCCCTACAGGTCCTGGTCTAAAGTAGTGCACTCTATTCCCTACAGGTCCTGGTCTAAAGTAGTGCACTCTATTCCCTACAGGTCCTGGTCTAAAGTAGTGCACTCTATTCCCTACAGGTCCTGGTCTAAAGTAGTGCACTCTATTCCCTACAGGTCCTGGTCTAAAGTAGTGCACTACGTAGTGAATAGGACAGCATTTGGAACTGAGTCTTCATCTTTAATTGAATGTCACCCTGATCTTTAATCCTGAACCAGTGTTGCTTTGGGAAAGAGAAAAGACAGTTTCTCCATGCTGAATGACACCAAAAAGAATACATTTCATCTGTTTTGATGGTTTTCTATTATAGGGTATTATAGGCTTTGTCTGATACGGTGGTTATTTCTCCCAGAATCCTCCACCATGGTGACAAGACACTAAAGATGCAGAAACAGTGAAAATATGTTGATGGATGGAAGTTATGGATTCTTTCTGCATAGCTGGTTGTGGTGGTGGGGTGGTGGGGTGGTGGGGTGGTGGGGTGGTGGGGTGGTGGTGGGCGGGGGGGGGGGTCATTTCTTGTAATAAAATTGCTATTCCCAGAATCGTCGTTTGCGACGTTTCCATACTGATGCGGTCGAAACTTACCAGAATCTCTGGCTTGTCTTCATGACTGGGGTTGAGGAGGGTTGAGTTAAATCTGCAGATGGCTATTCACTGTATAAGATGTGGAATATATAACAGAGCCTTTACCACAACGTTTATCTGGGCTGCTGATGACAGAGAAGACACACACACACACACACTCACAGGCGGAACGTTCCTGTCTCCCTGCCTGTATCAACAGAGAGAAGGGACATGCCTACCTTTCACAACATCTGTTCTGTGTTCTGGTCTGTCAATCTCTCCTCTACACTGTGGCTAATTGTAGCGCTGTGGTGTTCAGACCAACTGTTAGTACCCATGCTCTGCTGCCCATTCACATCCATTACCAGTAGCAGACAGACAGACAGACAGACAGACAGACAGACAGACAGACAGACAGACAGACAGACAGACAGACAGACAGACAGACAGACAGACAGACAGACAGACAGACAGACAGACAGACAGACAGACAGACAGACAGACAGACTGACTGACTGCCAGACAGGCAGACAGGCAGACAGACAGACAGACAGACAGACAGACAGACAGACAGACAGACAGACAGACAGACAGACAGACAGACAGACAGTCAGGCAGGCAGGCAGACAGACAGAACGAGACACAGACAGACAGACAGAACGAGACACAGACAGACAGACAGAACGAGACACAGACAGACAGACAGACAGACAGACAGACAGACAGACAGACAGACAGACAGACAGACAGACAGACAGACAGACAGACAGACAGACAGACAGACAGACAGACAGACAGACAGGCAGACAGACAGAACGAGACACAGACAGACAGAACGAGACACAGACAGACAGAACAGACAGACAGACAGACAGACAGACAGACAGACAGACAGACAGACAGACAGACAGACAGACAGACAGACAGACAGACAGACAGACAGAACGAGTCACAGACAGACAGAACGAGACACAGACAGACAGACAGACAGCTCTGTGATGTTCAGACCTCTGCTGCCATGCACATTACCTCATTCAGATAGAAGAAGTAGAGAGAGAGAGAGAGAGAGAGAGAGAGAGACCACAACAGGAGCTGACTCACTCCTGAACCATAATGGAAGAAGAGGGACGGAGCAGGAAGCAACATCCTCTACAGACAGGTTTCTCTATTATCTGACAGGGGGCTTGTTGACACTATACACACACAGAGTCAGGGACAGAGCCCCCTGGGCTCCAGCGACACACTCTCCTTTTATCCCAACCCCCCCCCCCCCCCCCCCCCCCCTGGGGGACTAAAAAGGACCTTTGATCCCATACGGCGCTGCTGAACAGGAAACTCTACCCCAGACACTACCTCTATAGCTCTATAATAAACAGCTGTTACTCTAGCATCAAACACACGTTGTCATGTCTTGTAGGTACACAGGAAAACAAGGAAGCATCTGTGTGTAGCTGTGTATCACGTGTCGGTGTGTGTGCGTGTGTGTGGGTGCGTGCTTTTGTGTGTGTGTGGGTGCGTGCGTGCTTGTGTGGGTGCGTGCTTGTGTGTGTGATTGCGTGCTTGTGTGTGGGTGTGTGTGTGTGTTGGGGTGTGTGTGTGTGTGTTGGGGTTGTGTGTGTGTGTTGGTGTGTGTGTGTGTGTTGGTGTGTGTTTGTGTGTGTGTGTTGGTGTGTGTGTTGGTGTGTGTGTTGGTGTGTGTTGGTGTGTATGTGTTGGTGTGTGTGTTGGTGTGTGTGTGTTGGTGTGTGTGTTGGTGTGTGTGTGTTGGGGGGTATTAGGTAGTCCTCTGCATGTGGCTGTACATCGGTTATAAACAGCTATTATCCAACAGGTTTATTTAACATTTCTATGTATTATCTCTGTGTTATAACAGGTTTATAGGAAACGTGTATAAAAATGAAATTTTAAGACGAGAAATTGTATAAATGGGCTCAGCAATACTTATGACTTTTTGACTGTGTTAAGTAGTGACAATCACAAGTAGTTTACTCACTAAGGTAACTCTTATAGAATGGCCAAAATGCTCGTTGAACATCTCATACCAAAATCATGAATATGGATTTGGTCCCCCCTTTGATGCTGTAACAACCTCCACTCTTCTGGCAAGGCTTTCCACTAGATGTTGGAACATTGCTGCTATAACAGCCTTCACTCTGCTGGGAAGGCTTTCCACTAGATGTTGGAACATTGCTGCTATAACAGCCTCCACTCTTCTGGGAAGGCTTTCCACTAGATGTTGGAACATTGCTGCTATAACAGCCTCCACTCTTCTGGGAAGGCTTTCCACTAGATGTTGGAACATTGCTGCTATAACAGCCTCCACTCTTCTGGGAAGGCTTTCCACTAGATGTTGGAACATTGCTGCTATAACAGCCTCCACTCTTCTGGGAAGGCTTTCCACTAGATGTTGGAACATTGCTGCTATAACAGCCTCCACTCTTCTGGGAAGGCTTTCCACTAGATGATGGAACATTGCTGCTATAACAGCCTCCACTCTTCTGGGAAGGCTTTCCACTAGATGTTGGAACATTGCTGCTATAACAGCCTCTACTCTACTGGGAAGGCTTTCCACTAGTTGGAACATTGTGCAATGACAGCCTCCACTCTTCTGGGAAGGCTTTCCACTAGATGTTGGAACATTGCTGCTATAACAGCCTCTACTCTACTGGGAAGGCTTTCCACTAGTTGGAACATTGCTGCTATAACAGCCTCCACTCTTCTGGGAAGGCTTTCCACTAGATGATGGATCATTGCACACTCTGCCAACCCGGATGTTCTAGCTGTGTCTGAATCCTGGCTTAGGAAGACCACCAAAAACTCAGACATTTTAATTCCAAACTACAACATTTTCAGACAAGATAGAACTGCCAAAGGGGGCGGTGTTGCAATCTACTGCAAAGATAGCCTGCAGAGTTCTGTCCTACTATCCAGGTCTGTACCCAAACAATTTGAACTTCTACTTTTAAAAATCCACCTCTCTAAAAACAAGTCTCTCACCGTTGCCGCCTGCTATAGACTACCCTCTGCCCCCAGCTGTGCTCTGGACACCATATGTGAACTGATTGCCCCCCATCTATCTTCAGAGTTCGTGCTGCTAGGCGACCTAAACTGGAACATGCTTAACACCCCAGCCATCCTACAATCTAAACTTGATGCCCTCAATCTCACACAAATAATCAATGAACCTACCAGGTACCTCCCCAAAACCTTAAACACGGGCACCCTCATAGATATCATCCTAACCAACTTCCCCTCTAAATACACCTCTGCTGTCTTCAACCAAGATCTCAGCGATCACTGCCTCATTGCCTGCATCCGTAATGGGTCAGCGGTCAAACGACCTCCACTCATCACTGTAAAACGCTCCCTGAAACACTTCTGCGAGCAGGCCTTTCTAATCGACCTGGCCGGGGTATCCTGGAAGGATATTGATCTCATCCCGTCAGTAGAGGATGCCTGGATATTTTTTTTAAATGCCTTCCTAACCATCTTAAATAAACATGCCCCATTTAAGAAATTTAGAACCAGGAACAGATATAGCCCTTGGTTCTCCCCAGACCTGACTGCCCTTAACCAACACAAAAACATCCTATGGCGTTCTGCATTAGCATCGAACAGCCCCCGTGATATGCAGCTGTTCAGGGAAGCTAGAAATCATTATACACAGGCAGTTAGAAAAGCCAAGGCTAGCTTTTTCAAGCAGAAATTTGCTTCCTGCAACACTAACTCAAAAAAGTTCTGGGACACTGTAAAGTCCATGGAGAATAAGAACACCTCCTCCCAGCTGCCCACTGCACTGAAGATAGGAAACACTGTCACCACTGATAAATCCACCATAATTGAGAATTTCAATAAGCATTTTTCTACGGCTGGCCATGCTTTCCACCTGGCTACTCCTACCCCGGACAACAGCACTGCACCCCCAACAGCAACTCGCCCAAGCCTTCCCCATTTCTCCTTCTCCCAAATCCATTCAGCTGATGTTCTGAAAGAGCTGCAAAATCTGGACCCCTACAAATCAGCCGGGCTAGACAATCTGGACCCTTTCTTTCTAAAATTATCTGCCAAAATTGTTGCCACCCCTATTACTAGCCTGTTCAACCTCTCTTTCGTGTCGTCTGAGATTCCAAAAGATTGGAAAGCAGCTGCGGTCATCCCCCTCTTCAAAGGGGGGGACACTCTTGACCCAAACTGCTACAGACCTATATCTATCCTACCGTGCCTTTCTAAGGTCTTCGAAAGCCAAGTCAACAAACAGATTACCGACCATTTCGAATCTCACCATACCTTCTCTGCTATGCAATCCGGTTTCAGAGCTGGTCATGGGTGCACCTCAGCCACGCTCAAGGTCCTAAACGATATCTTAACCGCCATCGATAAGAAACATTACTGTGCAGCCGTATTCATTGATCTGGCCAAGGCTTTCGACTCTGTCAATCACCATATCCTCATCGGCAGACTCGACAGCCTTGGTTTCTCAAATGATTGCCTCGCCTGGTTCACCAACTACTTCTCTGATAGAGTTCAGTGTGTCAAATCGGAGGGTCTGCTGTCCGGACCTCTGGCAGTCTCTATGGGGGTGCCACAGGGTTCAATTCTTGGACCGACTCTCTTCTCTGTATACATCAATGAGGTCGCTCTTGCTGCTGGTGAGTCCCTGATCCACCTCTACGCAGACGACACCATTCTGTATACTTCCGGCCCTTCTTTGGACACTGTGTTAACAACCCTCCAGGCAAGCTTCAATGCCATACAACTCTCCTTCCGTGGCCTCCAATTGCTCTTAAATACAAGTAAAACTAAATGCATGCTCTTCAACCGATCGCTACCTGCACCTACCCGCCTGTCCAACATCACTACTCTGGACGGCTCTGACTTAGAATACGTGGACAACTACAAATACTTAGGTGTCTGGTTAGACTGTAAACTCTCCTTCCAGACCCATATCAAACATCTCCAATCCAAAGTTAAATCTAGAATTGGCTTCCTATTTCGCAACAAAGCATCCTTCACTCATGCTGCCAAACATACCCTTGTAAAACTGACCATCCTACCAATCCTCGACTTTGGCGATGTCATTTACAAAATAGCCTCCAATAACCTACTCAACAAATTGGATGCAGTCTATCACAGTGCAATCCGTTTTATCACCAAAGCCCCATATACTACCCACCATTGCGACCTGTACGCTCTCGTTGGCTGGCCCTCGCTTCATACTCGTCGCCAAACCCATTGGCTCCATGTCATCTACAAGACCCTGCTAGGTAAAGTCCCCCCTTATCTCAGCTCGCTGGTCACCATAGCATCTCCCACCTGTAGCACACGCTCCAGCAGGTATATCTCTCTAGTCACCCCCAAAACCAATTCTTTCTTTGGCCGCCTCTCCTTCCAGTTCTCTGCTGCCAATGACTTGAACGAACTACAAAAATCTCTGAAACTGGAAACACTTATCTCCCTCACTAGCTTTAAGCACCAACTGTCAGAGCAGCTCACAGATTACTGCACCTGTACATAGCCCACCTATAATTTAGCCCAAACAACTACCTCTTTCCCAACTGTATTTCATTTTTATTTATTTATTTATTTTGCTCCTTTGCACCCCATTATTTTTTTATTTCTACTTTGCACATTCTTCCATTGCAAAACTACCATTCCAGTATTTTACTTGCTATATTGTATTTACTTTGCCATCATGGCCTTTTTTGCCTTTACCTCCCTTCTCACCTCATTTGCTCACATTGTATATAGACTTGTTTATACTGCATTATTGACTGTATGTTTGTTTTTACTCCATGTGTAACTCTGTGTCGTTTTATCTGTCGAACTGCTTTGCTTTATCTTGGCCAGGTCGCAATTGTAAATGAGAACTTGTTCTCAACTTGCCTACCTGGTTAAATAAAGGTAAAATAAAAATAAAATAAAATTGCTGCAGAGACTTGTTTCCATTCAGATACAAGAGCATTAGTTAGGTCGGGCACTGATGTTGAGCGATTAGTCCTGGCTCGCAGTCGGCGTTCCGATTCATCCCAAAGGTGTTCGATGGGGTTGAGTTGAGGGTTCTGTGCAGGTCAGTCAAGTTCTTCCACACTGATCTCGACAAACCATTTCTGTATGGACCTTGGTTTGTGCACGGGGGAATTGTCATGCTGAACCAGGAAAGAGGCCTTCCCCAAACTGTTGACTCAAAGTTGGAAGCAACTAATCATCTAAAATGTCATTGTATGCTGTAGTGTTAAGATTTCACTTCACTGGAACTAAGGGGCCTAGCCTGAACCATGAAAAACAGCCCCAGACCATTATTCCTCCTCCACCAAACTTTACAGTTGGCAATATGCATTCGGGCAGGTAGGGTTCTCCTGGCATCTGTCAAACCCAGATTCATCCCTCGGACTGATGATGAAGCATGATTCATCACTCCAGAGAACGAGTTTCCACTTTTCCAGAGTCCAAAGGCTTGACCATACAAACCTATTTCTTGACGCTCCCGACAAACAGTCATTGTGCTGACGTTTGCTTCCAGAGGCAGTTGGGAACTTTTACGCTCTTCAGCACTCAGCTGTCCTGTTCTGTGAGCTTATGTGGCTTACCACTTTGCAGGCTGAGCCACTGTTGCTCCTAGACATTTCCATTTCACAATAAATGCACTTGCAGTTGACCGTGGCAGCTCTAGCAGGAAAGAAATTTGACAAAGTGACTTGTTTGGAAAGGTGGCGTCCTATGATGGTGCCACGAGCTCTGCAGTAAGACTGTTCTACTGCCAATGTTTGTCTATGGAGATTGCATTGCTATGTGCTCAGTTTTATACAACTGTAAGCAAGGGCTGAAATAGAATTTATATTTTCTACCCAATTTTGTGGTATCCAATTGGTAGTTACAGTCTTGTCTCATAGCTGCAACTTCCATACGGACTCGGGAGAGGTGAAGGTCAAGAGCCGTGCGTCCTCCAAAACACAACCCTACCAAGCCGCGCTGCTTCTTGACACAATGCCCACTTAACCCGGAAGCCAGCTGCACCAATGTGTCAGAGGAAACGCTGTACACCTGGCGACCGTGTCAGCATGCACTGTGCCCGGCCCGCCACAGGAGTGGCTAGTGCGCGATGGGACAAGGATATCCCTGCCGGCCAAACCCTCCCCTAGCCCGGGCAACGCTGGGCCCATTGTGCGCAGCCCCATGGGTCTCCCGGTCGCTACGACAGTTAATCCACAATCTTTTTTTTTTACATTTGTATGTTCTAATTGTAACTAGCTTTGTACGTTTAAGAGGCTGAAAATAGGCAGAAACTATAAACTATTAATTAAATAATTTTTTATTTTGTCTGTGTTAGCGTTCCAAATAAAGTGAAATATATTTTTGCTCATATGATTAAAAAAAATAGTCGTCTGGAGCTGTCAGAAAGTATTCACACCCCTTGACTTTTTCCACATTTTTGCTGAATTTAAAATTGATACACTTTATATATTTTTAGTCACTGACTTAAACACAAATAATAATAATTATATAATAATCCCATAATGTCATAGTGGAATTATGTTTCTCGGAAAGTTTATTAATGAATAAATAATGAAAAGCTTCAATGTCTTGAGTCAATAAGTATTTAAGGTTAAGACCAGTAGTAAAAATGTGCTTGACAAGTCACATAATAAATAAGTTGCGATTTCTGAATGACTACCTCATCTCTGTACCCCACACATACAATTATCTGTGAGGTTCCTCAGCCGAGCAGTAAATTTCAAACACAAATTCAACCAGGGAGGTTTTCAACCACAAAGATCAGGGAGGTTTTCCAATACCTCTCAAAGAACGTCACCTATTGGTAGATGGGTAAATATAAAATTAATTAAAAGCCGACATTGAATATCACTTTGAGTGACGTTATTAATTACACTTTGGATGGTGTATCAGTACACCATGTCACTACAAAGATACAGGAGTCCTTCCTAACTCAGTTGCTGGAGAGGAAGGAAACCACTCAGGGATTTCACCATGAGGTCAATGAAGACTTTAAAACAGTTACAGAGTTTAATGGCTTTGATAGGAGAACAATTAGGGTGGTTCAACAACATTGTAGTTATTCCACAATACTAACCTAATAAAATATTCCAAAATGTTTGCACTAAAGTAATTCTGCAAAAAATGTGGCAAACCAATTACCTTTTTGTCCTGAATACAAAGTGTTATGTTTGGGGCAAATTCCAATACAACACCTCACTGAGTACCACTCTTCATTTTTTCAAGCATGGTGCTGGCTGCATCATGTTATGGGTATGCTTGTAATCGTTAAAGACTGGGGAAATTTTCAGGATTAAAAAAATTAATTGAATAGAGCTAAGCACAGGCAAAATCCTAGAGGAAAACCTGGTTCTGTCTACTTTCCACCCTGGGAGATAAATTCACCTTTCAGCAGGACAATAACCTAAAACAAGGCAAAATGTACACTGGAGTTTCTTACCAAGGAGACAATGAATGTTCCTGATTGGTCAAGTTACAGTTTTGACTTAAATCAACTTAAAAATCTATAGCAGGACCTGAAAAGGCTTGACGAATTTTGAAAATAGTAATGGCCAAATGTTGCATAATCCAGGTGTGGAAAGCTCTTAGAGACTTACCCAGAAAGACTTACGGATGTAATCACTGCCAAATGTGCTTCAACAAAGTATTGGCTCAGGAATGTGAATATTTATGTAAATATAATATTTCTTTATTCATTTTGTTTTGCAAAAATGAGAAGGACTCTATTCGGTCTTTTGAAGCAACTTTTGAAATTGTGTTTTTTACATTGGAGATGGAGTAGGGACTCTGAAAGCCGAGCTCGAAAATGGGAAAGTTATTCTGCTTTGACAGTTGCTAAAATAAAATGAGAAAATGGCCCTTGAATGTTTTGGTACCTACTGTTGAGCTCTTCTATGTCTACACCCATTCAGCATCGTGCACATCCTCTTAAGCTTTAGCCCCACCCATATGTTCAAGGATTCACATGTGAGGCCATGTACTTAACAACCAAAGATTTTAAGACTAAAGGCTGGTTTATACTACGGGTGTGTCGTAAATTTTATCTGGAGTTCCGCACTGTGCTCTGGGCATTAGTAAACTTGTCAGACTGTCCGTTCATAATTTCTGAGCGTTTCTCTCTCTTGGCGTTCAGAGCACACACTCGTCGCTCTGGCCGAGGAGTAGGGTCGATCCGAGCGTTCTGGCCTAACAACAGTAGCCAAACACCCGAGATAATTGGCTAGCTTGCTAGCTACTTCCAGATACAAATGAGAGAACACCTCACTCTGACCATTTCACTCGCCCCAGCAGAGCTGGTTAGGCTGTTTTCATGTTATCCAGAGTGTTGGTGACTGTAACTGACAACAATTTAATTGTACTTTTTTGCCAACGTTTACTGACACCGGCCATATTCAACAGGTGTTGAGCGTTCGAAAATTTGTCAGTTATTCTGCGCTCTGGCACACTCAGACGAGAGCGCTCTGAATTCGGAGTAGATAGCCAGAGCCAATTTACCAGCTACGTCTATCAACAGTTGTCGCAGTGACATCATGAACATTCTATTGAAATGGTTACTTGCATAGTGGAGTCTTTTTTTTAGACATGTAGCTAGCTAGCTAAAGAATGAACCATACCGTTACTACCCTGCATGAATCTGCAGTTTGCTTGTTACGTACCCCAGTTTCTGTGTTGTAGTTTGTGTATTTGAGTGTTTCAGGAGATGGCTTCCTGAAATCCCCCAGCCGCTGATTGGTCGACTCCACGATTAATTGGAGAGCTGACCCTGCCCCCTCGTCAGGACGCAGCTGTCTCCAATTTCCAATGCCTTCAGAAGGGATAAAATCCAGTGTTCTGTTGTCCAGGGTAGAGATTGATTGTGATAGAGATCATTGCTGAGAGAAGAGGTTGATGGATGAGGGGTATAGCATGTTGATGGCTGAGGGGTATAGCATGTTGATGACTGAGGGGTATAGCATGTTGATGGCTGAGGGGTATAGCATGTTGATGACTGAGGGGTATAGCATGTTGATGACTGAGGGGTATAGCATGTTGATGGCTGAGGGGTATAGCATGTTGATGGCTGAGGGGTATAGCATGTTGATGGCTGAGGGGTATAGCATGTTGATGGCTGAGGGGTATAGCATGTTGATGGCTGAGGGGTATAGCATGTTGATGGCTGAGGGGTATAGCATGTTGATGGCTGAGGGGTATAGCATGTTGATGGCTGAGGGGTATAGCATGTTGATGGCTGAGGGGTATAGCATGTTGATGACTGAGGGGTATAGCATGTTGATGACTGAGGGGTATAGCATGTTGATGACTGAGGGGAATAGCATGTTGACGGCTGAGGGGTATAGCATGTTGATGACTGAGGGGTATAGCATGTTGATGACTGAGGGGTATAGCATGTTGATGGCTGAGGGGTATAGCATGTTGATGGCTGATGGGTATAGCATGTTGATGGCTGAGGGGTATAGCATGTTGATGGCTGAGGGTTATAGCATGTTGTTGGCTGAGGGGTATAGCATGTTGATGGCTGAGGGGTATAGCATGTGGATGGCTGAGGGGTATAGCATGTTGATGGCTGAGGGGTATAGCATGTTGATGGCTGAGGGGTATAGCATGTTGATGGCTGAGGGGTATAGCATGTTGATGGCTGAGGGGTATAGCATGTTGATGGCTGAGGGGTATAGCATGTTGATGGCTGAGGGGTATAGCATGTTGATGGCTGAGGGGTATAGCATGTTGATGGCTGATGGGTATATCATGTTGATGGCTGAGTGGTATAGCATGTTGTTCTGTGTTTGTTGCTTTGTCAGAGCTTCTTTAATGGCCTGAGTTAGTTTTTTCTCAGTTTTGTTGTGAAGTGGATCATTTGTTCCCAGGGGGGAAGGGGAAGGCACCTAGGGAGTGCTTAGGCAAGAGGTCCATGGGAATACATATACAGTGGGGCAAAAAAGTATTTAGTCAGCCACCAATTGTGCAAGTTCTCCCACTTAAAAAGATGAGAGAGGCCTGTAATTTTCATCATAGGTACACGTCAACTATGACAGACAAAATGCGAAAAAATATCCAGAAAATCACAATGTAGGATTTTTAATGAATTTATTTGCAAATTATGGTGGAAAATAAGTATTTCTGAAGATCACATACAATGCTGTGTACTACTCCCTTCACAGAACAGCACAAACTGAGCAAGAGGACAAGTACATTAGAGTGTCTAGTTTGAGAAACAGACGCCTCACAAGTCCTCAATTGGCAGCTTCATTGTAAAGTACCCGCAAAACACCAGTCTCAACTTCAACAATGAAGAGGCGACTCCGGGATGCTGGCCTTCTAGGCAGACTTCCTCTGTCCAGTCTCAACATCAACAGTGAAGAGGCGACTCCAGGATGCTGGCCTTCTAGGCAGAGTTCCTCTGTCCAGTCTCAACATCAACAGTGAAGAGGCGACTCCGGGATGCTGGCCTTCTAGGCAGAGTGCCTCTGTCCAGTCTCAACGTCAACAATGAAGAGGCGACACCGGGATGCTGGCCTTCTAGGCAGAGTTCCTCTGTCCAGTCTCAACGTCAACAGTGAAGAGGCGACTCCGGGATGCTGGCCTTCTAGGCAGACTTCCTCTGTCCAGTCTCAACGTCACCAGTGAAGAGGCGACTCCGGGATGCTGGCATTCTAGGCAGAGTTCCTGTGTCCAGTCTCAACTTCAACAATGAAGAGGAGACTCCGGGATGCTGGCCTTCTAGGCAGAGTTCTTCTGTCCAGTCTCAACGTCAACAGTGAAGAGGCGACTCCGGGATGCTGGCCTTCTAGGCAGAGTTCCTCTGTCCAGTCTCAACGTCAACAGTGAAGAGGCGACTCCGGGATGCTGGCCTTCTAGGCAGACTTCCTCTGTCCAGTCTCAACGTCACCAGTGAAGAGGCGACTCCGGGATGCTGGCCTTCTAGGCAGAGTTCCTCTGTCCAGTCTCAACTTCAACAATGAAGAGGAGACTCCGGGATGCTGGCCTTCTAGGCAGAGTTCCTCTGTCCAGTCTCAACGTCACCAGTGAAGAGGAGACTCCGGGATGCTGGCCTTCTAGGCAGAGTTCCTCTGTCCAGTCTCAACTTCAACAATGAAGAGGCGACTCCGGGATGCTGGCCTTCTAGGCAGAGTTCCTCTGTCCAATCTCAACGTCAACAATGAAGAGGCGACTCTGGGATGCTGGCCTTCTAGGCAGAGTTGCAAAGAAAAAGCCACATCTCAGACTGGCCAATAAAAAGAAAAGATGAAGATGGGCTAAAGAACACAGACACTGGACAGAGGAACTCTGCCTAGAAGGACAGCATCCCGGAGTCGCCTCTTCACTGTTGACGTTGAGCCCTTTTGTGGGGAAAGACTAATTATGATAGGCTGTGTCTGGCTCCCCAGTGGGTGGGCCTGGCTGCCAAGTTGGGTGGCCTATGCCCTCCCATGCCTACCCATAGCTGTGCCTCTGCCCAGTCATGTGAAATCCATACATTAGGGCCTAATTGACTGATTTCCTTCTATGAACTGTAACTCAGTAAAATAGTCGAAATTGTTGCATGTGGCGTTTATATTTTTGTTCCGTATATATCAATTGTTGTCATAACATTATCAATGTACACTATAATCACTATGTTTAATGTTACCAGATGATATGGTGTCAAACCCTGGGTTGTTCTGAACAGAAGCAGCCTGTGTTGGTCTGCTGTGAAGAAAATGCACTGCCGGAACATGGACCTGAATGGACTAGAATGCACTAGAATGGACTAGAATGGACTAGAATGCACTAGAATGCACTAGAATGGACTAGAATGCACTACAATGGACTAGAATGCACTAGAATGGACTAGAATGCACTACAATGGACTAGAATGCACTAGAATACACTAGAATGGACTAGAATGGACTAGAACACACTAGAATGGACTAGAATGGACTGTGCACTAGAATGCACTAGAATGGACTAGAATGCACTATGCACTAGAATGGACTAGAATGGACTAGAATGTACTATGCACTAGAATGCACTAGAATGGACTAGAATGCACTATGCACAAGAATGCACTAGAATGGACTAGAATGCACTATGCACTAGAATGCACTACAATGGACTATAATGCACTATGAACTAGAATGCACTAGAATGGACTAGTATGCACTATGCACTAGAATGCACTAGTATGCACTATGCACTAGAATGCACTGGAATGCACTAGTATGCACTATGCACTAGAATGCACTAGTATGCACTAGAATGGACTAGAATGTACTATGCACTAGAATGCACTAGTATGCACTATGCACTAGAATGCACTAGAATGCACTAGAATGGACTAGAATGCACTACAATGGACTAGAATGCACTAGAATGGACTAGAATGCACTACAATGGACTAGAATGCACTAGAATGCACTAGAATGGACTAGAATGGACTAGAACACACTAGAATGGACTAGAATGGACTGTGCACTAGAATGCACTAGAATGGACTAGAATGCACTATGCACTAGAATGGGCTAGAATGGACTAGAATGTACTATGCACTAGAATGCACTAGAATGCACTATGCACTAGAATGCACTACAATGGACGAGAATGCACTATGCACTAGAATGCACTACAATGGACTAGAATGCACTATGCACTAGAATGCACTAGAATGGACTAGTATGCACTATGCACTAGAATGCACTAGTATGCACTATGCACTAGAATGCACTGGAATGCACTAGAATGCACTGGAATGCACTAGTATGCACTATGCACTAGAATGCACTAGTATGCACTAGAATGGACTAGAATGTACTATGAACTAGAATGCACTAGAATGGACTAGAATGTACTATGCACTAGAATGCACTAGTATGCACTATGCACTAGAATGCACTAGTATGCACTAGAATGCACTATGAACTAGAATGTACTATGCACTAGAATGCACTATGCACTAGAATGCACTATGCACTAGAATGCACTATGCACTAGAATGCACTATGCATTAGAATGTACTATTCACTAGAATGCACTATGCACTAGAATGCAGTAGAATGCAGTAGAATGCACTATGCACTAGAATGCAGTAGAATGCACTATGCACTAGAATGCACTATGCACTAGAATGCACCATGCACTAGAATGCACTAGAATGCACTAGAATGCACTATGCACTAGAATGCCCTATGCAGTAGAATGCAGTAGAATGCACTAGAATGCACTAGAATGCACTATGCACTAGAATGCACTAGAATGCCGTAGAATGCACTATGCACTAGAATGCGCTATGCACTAGAATGCACTGGAATGCACTAGTATGCACTATGCACTAGAATGCACTAGTATGCACTAGTATGCACTAGAATGGACTAGAATGTACTATGAACTAGAATGCACTAGAATGGACTAGAATGTACTATGCACTAGAATGCACTAGTATGCACTATGCACTAGAATGCACTAGAATGCACTAGAATGCACTAGAATGCACTATGCACCAGAATGCACTATGCACTAGAATGCACTAGAATACAGTAGAATGAATAGACTCCTTTCTATGCACACTGAAATTAAGATCTGTTTCTCTGAATTGTCTTGTGAAAGCCTAACACTGTAAGATCATATTTTATGACTTAGTTATGTTGGCAATAGAACAAAGTTTCAAATGATGCCCACCTGACCCAGATTGCGATTTATAATTGGCCATTTTTGGAATTGCATAAACCACAACAGTAATTATGTGATGGCGGGTGTGCAGGGTTGTGTTCCAACCAAAACAGCAAGTGTGCTTGCTCTAGTTCCTCAACGGCACAGCTAGGAGAAAGCTATAAAAAACACAGACTCTTCTTTGAGTCATAAAAGTGTTTTGGAAATTACACTTTGGAGAGGTGTGAGACACCAGTTAATCCTCTCACTCAAACCCTTGTTATTTTTACAGGAACATTCTTATCATATTAATGTAGACAATTTTCACATTCCGTTATCAACACGTGCGGCAAAAATACCAGTATGAACAGTGTAATGTTTGGTCTTGTGTCAGGTGAGCTGTTCTCGACGTTGGTTGAATAACTGTTCCCTTTCAATTGCTACAATGCTTATGCATTTCATATCTATCCTGTAAGAAACATTGATGTTCAGCCCTGTCTATATAGACCAATTCAGCCCTGTCTATATAGACCAATTCAGCCCTGTCTATATAGACCAATTCAGCCCTATCTATATAGACCAATTCAGCCCTATCTATATAGACCAATTCAGCCCTGTCTATATAGACCAATTCAGCCCTATCTATATAGACCAATTCAGCCCTATCTATATAGACCAATTCAGCCCTATCTATATAGACCAATTCCCATGAGTGTAAAGGGTTCACTTTAAAGGCTATCACTTCCAAAAGAACACCGTCAGTCTGTGTCTCAGTAACATTTATCGTTTGTGTTTCTATCTTAAAATGTCAGACGATGGTTTATAATGGATTGTTTCAAGGTTGTAAGGGTTCGATGTAAAATGGAGAGCGAGTGTCTGTGTTTAATGTCCCAGATGCCACCCTATTCATGTACATAGTCCACCACTACTTCTGACTAGAGCCCTATGGTCCTTGGCTAGAAGTAATCCACTACTTCTGACTAGAGCCCACTATAGTATCCACTATATATGGTACAAGGCACAACGTCAGGGCAACCCCCGGAGTGGACTGGGATGAAAATAATCCATTTTATTACCTTGCGTTATGGAATATGGTTTCTACCTTTTTCCCTGGACCATTAGCAAGATCAAATGCAGACTTCATCTGGTTTTTCATGTGTTTCTCTCTTTTCCTCTGTACTGTCTTCTCTCTCCCTACTGTCTCTTCTCTCTCTCTCTCTCTCTCTCTCTCTCTCTCTCTCTCTCTCTCTCTCTCTCTCTCTCTCATCTCTCTCATCTCTCTTCTCTTCTGTCTCTCTAGCTCTACTCTCTCTTCTCTCTCTCCCTACTGTCTCTCTCTCTCTCTCTCTCTTCTCTGTCTATCTCTACTCTCTCTTCTCTGCCTCTCTATCTCTACCTCTCTCTCTCTACCTACTGTCGCTTCTCTCTCTCTCTCTCTCTCCTCTAATCTCTCTTCTCTGTCTCTATACTGTCTCTTCTCTCTCTTTCCCTGTGCACTCTATTTTCTTTCTCTGGGTGGTAATTCTGTCTCAGAGCAGTTTTCTCTCTACTCTCTCTCTCTCTCTCTCTCTCTCTCTCTCTTCACTCTGCACTCTGTATTTTCTTTCTCTGGGTGGTAATTCTGTCTCAGGCACTTCCTCATTACCACTCCGTTTCCCTGGTGACAGAAGACCCTGTTTTCATCAGTTAGAATAATGGACATCTCTCTTCCTTTTCTTTATCTCCTTACTCTTTTTGTTCCCTCCTCATTTGGAAACAAAATGTATTTCAAAAATATACAGGTCGTTTTATAGACATTAAGGGGGGGGGGGTTTAGGTGGAAAGATAGAAAGAGAAAATGAACCAAAGAAAATGGGATCTTATAATAGAGAATATAAAATAGTTTGAAATGACCCTAGTGCCACTACTACTGCTGCTACTGTTACTACTGCTAATGCTGCTACTGTTACTACTGCTAATAGTACTGCTGCCACTGTTACTACTGCTAGTAGTACTGCTGCCACTGTTACTACTGCTAATAGTACTGCTGCTACTATTGCTACTGCTAGTAGTACTGCTGCTACTGTTACTACTGCTAATGCTGCTACTATTGCTACTGCTAATAGTACTGCTGCTACTGTTACTACTGCTAATAGTACTGCTGCCACTGTTACTACTGCTAGTAGTACTGCTGCCACTGTTACTACTGCTAATAGTACTGCTGCTACTATTGCTACTGCTAGTAGTACTGCTGCTACTGTTACTACTGCTAATGCTGCTACTATTGCTACTGCTAATAGTACTGCTGCTACTGTTACTACTGCTAATGCTGCTACTATTGCTACTGCTAATAGTACTGCTGCCACTGTTACTACTGCTAGTAGTACTGCTGCTACTATTGCTACTGCTAGTAGTACTGCTGCTACTATTACTACTGCTAATAGTACTGCTGCTACTATTACTACTGCTAATAGTACTGCTGCTACTATTGCTACTGCTAATAGTACTGCTGCTACTATTACTACTGCTAATAGTACTGCTGCTACTATTGCTACTGCTAATAGTACTGCTGCTACTATTACTACTGCTAATAGTACTGCTGCTACTATTACTATTGCTAATGCTACTGCTGCTACTATTGCTAATGCTAATGCTACTGCTGAAAATTATTACTACTGCTAATGCTACTGCTGAAAATTATTACTACTGCTAATGCTACTGCTGCTACTATTACTACTGCTAATAGTACTGCTGCTACTATTACTACTGCTAATAGCACTGCTGCTACTATTACTACGGCTAATGCTGCTATTATTACTACTGCTGCTACTATTACTACTGCTAATGCTACTGCTGATATTATTACTACTGCTAATAGCACTGCTGCTACTATTACTACTGCTAATGCTACTGCTGCTACTATTACTACTGCTCCTAAATGACTCTATTGCTGCCATCATTACTACTGTTACTATTACTACTACTACTAATACTACCACTACTACTACTACTACCACTACTACTACTACTACTACTACTACTACTACTACTACTACTACTACTACTAATACTACCACTACTCCTGCTACTACTACTACTACTACTACTGCTTCTCTTAAATGGCCTTAGTGCTGCCACCACCACTACTGCTGCTCTTAGAGAAATAATGACATGAAAAAGGCTTGTACTTTTCTGTCTCTCTCTCTCTCCATAATAATAGTAACGTGCTTGGTGGGTGTTTGGCTGGTGAGATGTAATGGCCTGTTTCCCCTTCTCTGTTTGTCTCTCCTCTCTCCTTTCTCGATTCATCTTATTCCTTACTTTCTGTCTCATTCTTCACTTTGAAGACAAGGTCTTTTTTGTCTTATTTATTTGTTATTTATATATTTTTATTAGTAATTTTTTTAAGGGTTGGATCAGCTTTAATATTGTGGCTTCCATCAATGTAATTGTCTGCATTATTTCCAATCTCCCATATATTTTTGTTGTTGTTGTAAATATCGATATAAATTATATATATTAAAAAATATTTATATTTTCCTTTCTTATTTTCCCATAACCATCCTTCCCCTAATGAACAACAACACTAACTACATCAAGATTATATATTATACTAAATGCATTTTACACCTTGTATTTTATAATAGTTCCCTTTTTTTCCCATCCTTCAGCTACCTTCAACCCTTCCCATCTGTCTCTGAATCCTCCAGTTTTTGATTTCTATTCACCGTGTATTTTTTATATTGTAAAATAAAAATAAATTTGCTCGAGTATTATTATATTATTGATCGATTGACTATGACTTTTTAAGTCACCCAGCTATTTGCAGAGTTCTATCCAGCCTTTCCTGAACCTGCGACCAAAAACAAGATACATACATTGCATTCGGACCCCATGACTTTTCCCACATTTTGTTAGGTTACAGCCTTATTCTAAAATTGAGTAAATAAAAAATATATATCTCCAATCATTCATCTACCCACAAAGCAAAAACAGGTTTCTATAGATTTTTGCAAATGTATTAAAAATAAAAAACAGAAATAGATTTATTACATAATTACTCAGACCCTGTTTTAAAAACCTATTTACATAATTACTCAGACCCTTTGCTATGAGACTCTGAATTGAGCTCAGGTGCATCCTGTTTCCATTGATCATCCTTGAGAAGTTTCTACAACTTGAAGGGAGAACAACTGTGGTAAATACAATTGATTGGACATGATTTGGAAAGGCACACACCTGTCTATATAAGGTCCCACAGTTGACAGTGCATGTCAGAGCGAAACCAAACCATGAGACAGGATTGTGTCGATGCACAGAACTGGGGAAGGGAACCAAAATATGTCAATTGAAGGTCCCCAAGAACACAGTGGCTGCCATCATTCTTAAATGGAAGATGTTTGGAACCACCAAGACTCTTCCTAGAGCTGGCAGACCGGCAAAACTGAGCAATCAGGGGAGAAAGGCCTTGGTCAGGGAGTTGACCAACACCACATTGGTCACTCTAACAGAGCTCCAGAGTTCCTCTGTGGAGATGGGATAAACTTCCAAAAGGACAACCATCTCTGCAGCACTTCACGCCTTTATGGTAGAGTGGCCATACATTACTAGTAGGATCTGCAGAGAAGAAACTGCGGAGAAACTCCCCAAATACAGGGGTGCCAAGCTTGTAGCGTCATACCCATGAAGACTCAATGCTGTAATCACTGCCAAGGTGTTTCAACAAAGTACTGAGTAAATGGGTCTGAAAACATATCTAAATGTGATATTTCTGTAAATGTCATTATGGGGGGAAAAATCTATTTAATCCATTCTAGAATAATGTAAGAAAATGTAAATGGGTCTGAATACTTTCCAAATTCAGAACGACAGATTTGTACCTTGTCAGCTCGGGGGTTTGAACTTGCAACCTTCTGGTTACTAGTCCAACGCTCTAACCTCTAGGCTACCCTGCCGCCCCAATTGAATTAATATGTACATCAATGTATAGTTAAAGTGACTGTGCATATATGATAAACAGAGAGTAGCAGCAGCGTAAAAGAGGGGTTTGGGGGGGCGGGGGGGACAATGCAGATAGTCCGGGTCTTATGGTTTGGGGGTAAAAACGGTTGAGAAGCCTCTGGTACCGCTTGCCCTGCGGTAGGAGAGAGAACTTCCTCTGACACCGCCTGGTATAGAGGTCCTGGAAGCTTGGCCCCAGTGATGTACTGGGCACTACTCATTACCCTCTATAGGGCCTTCCTCTGACACCGACGAGGCTAATCTGAAGATGGTGCTTGTTTAAGCTAAAACTGGCGAGTGTAGAGAGTATAGGGATATTGTTATCCACGTCTGCAACAACGATGTTAGGATGAAATAGTTAGAGGTCACCAAGCGCAACACAGCTTCAGCGTGTGAATCAGCTAGAAAGACGTGTCGGCATGGAGTAATTGTCTCTGGCCCCCTCCCAGTTAGGGGGAGTGATGAGCTCTACAGCAGAGTCTCACAACTCAATCGCTGGTTGAAACTGTTTCTGCCACTCCCAAAAGATAGAATTTGTAGAATATTGGCCCTCTTTCTGCGACTCACACACAAACAGGACCAAGCCTCTCATTTTATCTACAAACATAGACAGGGCTCTAACTCCCCTAGCTCCACAATGAGATAGGGTGCAGGCCAGGCAGCATGCTGTTAGCCAGACTGCCAGCTTATTTGAGTCTGCCACAACCACAGTCAGTGTAGTCAGCTCAGCTATCTCCATTGAGACAGTGTCTGTGCCTCGACCTAGGTTGGGCAAAACTAACCATGGCAGTGTTCTTCTTAGCAGT
Organism: Oncorhynchus kisutch; assembly: GCF_002021735.2. NCBI lineage: Eukaryota > Metazoa > Chordata > Actinopteri > Salmoniformes > Salmonidae > Oncorhynchus > Oncorhynchus kisutch. Next base: position 48,473,088 of record NC_034199.2, read on the forward strand.
CTCACTAGAATAAAGACCTCCATTCCTGTCATTATTGAAAGAGATTGTGATACCTCACATCTCAAAATAGGGCTACATAATGTTAGATCCCTCACTTCCAAGGCAGTTATAGTCAATTAACTAATTACTGATCATAATCTTGATGTGATTGGACTGACTGAAACATGGCTTAAGCCTGATGAATTTACTGTGTTAAATGAGGTCTCACCTCCTGGTTAGACTAGTGACCAGTGACCAAAGGCGGAGGTGTTGCTAACATTTACAATAGCAAATTTAAATTGACAAAAAAAGCCTTTTCTTGTCTTTTGAGCATCTAATCATGAAATCTATACAGCCTACTCAATCACCTGTTATTGCTACTGTTTACAGGCCTCCTGGGCCATATACAGCGTTCCTCACCGAGTTCCCTAAATTCCTATCGGCTCTTGTAGTCATGGCAGATAATAATCAAATTTTTGGTGACTTTAATATTCGCAAGGAAAAGTCCACAGACCCACTCCAAAAGGCTTTCGGAGCCATCATCAACTCAGTGGGTTTTGTCCAACATGTCTCTGGACCTACTCACTGTCACAGTCATACTCTGGACCTAGTTTTGTCCCGTGGAATAAATGTTGTGGATCTTAATGTTTTTCCTCATAATCCGGGACTATTTTATTACCTTTGCAATCGCAACAAATAATCTGCTCAGACCCCAACCAAGGAACATCAAAAGTCATGCTATGAATTCACAGACAACACAAAGATTCCTTGATGTCCTTCCAGACTCCCTCTGTCTACCCAAGGACGTCAGAGGACAAAAATCAGTTAACCACCTAACTGAGGAACTCAATTTAACTTGCGCAATACCCTAGATGCAGTTGCACCCCTAAAAACAAAAAACATTTGTCTTAAGAAACGAGCTCCCTGGAATACAGAAAATACCCGAGCTCTGAAGCTTCCAGAACAGTGGAATGGAAATGGCGCCACACCAAACTGGAAGTCTTCAGTATCGAAGAGCCCTCACTGCTGCTCCACCAAACTGGAAGTCTTCAGTATCGAAGAGCCCTCACTGCTGCTCCACCAAACTGGAAGTCTTCAGTATCGAAGAGCCCTCACTGCTGCTCCAACAAACTGGAAGTCTTCAGTATCGAAGAGCCCTCACTGCTGCTCCACCAAACTGGAAGTCTTCAGTATCGAAGAGCCCTCACTGCTGCTCCACCAAACTGGAAGTCTTCAGTATCGAAGAGCCCTCACTGCTGCTCCACCAAATTGGAATCTTCTGACTAGCTTGGAAAGACAGTACCGTGCCGTATCGAAGAGCCCTCACTGCTGCTCCACCAAACTGGAAGTCTTCCTACTAGCTTGGAAAGACAGTACCGTGCCGTATCGAAGAGCCCTCACTGCTGCTCCACCAAATTGGAATCTTCTGACTAGCTTGGAAAGACAGTACCGTGCCGTATCGAAGAGCTCTCACTGCTGCTCCACCAAACTGGAAGTCTTCAGTATCGAAGAGCTCTCACTGCTGCTCCACCAAACTGGAAGTCTTCAGACTAGCTTGGAAAGACAGTACCGTGCCGTATCGAAGAGCCCTCACTGCTGCTCCACCAAACTGGAAGTCTTCTGACTACCTTGGAAAGACAGTACCGTGCCGTATCGAAGAGCCCTCACTGCTGCTCCACCAAACTGGAAGTCTTCTGACTACCTTGGAAAGACAGTACCGTGCCATATCAAAGAGCCCTCACTGCTGCTCCACCAAACTGGAAGTCTTCTGACTACCTTGGAAAGACAGTACCGTGCCATATCAAAGAGCCCTCACTGCTGCTCCACCAAACTGGAAGTCTTCTGACTACCTTGGAAAGACAGTACCGTGCCATATCGAAGAGCCCTCACTGCTGCTCCACCAAACTGGAAGTCTTCTGACTACCTTGGAAAGACAGTACCGTGCCGTATCGAAGAGCCCTCACTGCTGCTCCACCAAACTGGAAGTCTTCAGTATCGAAGAGCCCTCACTGCTGCTCCACCAAACTGGAAGTCTTCTGACTACCTTGGAAAGACAGTACCGTGCCATATCGAAGAGCCCTCACTGCTGCTCCACCAAACTGGAAGTCTTCAGTATCGAAGAGCCCTCACTGCTGCTCAACCATCCTATTTTACCAACTTAATTGAGGAAAATAAGAACAATCCAAAATGTATTTTTGATACTGTTGCAAAGCTAACTAAAAAGCAACATTCCCCAAGAGAGGATGGCTTTCTCTTCAGCAGTGAAAAATTCATGAACTTCTTTGAGGAAAAGATCATGATCATTAGAAAGCAAATTACGGACTCCTCTTTAAATCTGCGTATTCCTCCAAAGCTCAGTTGTCCTGAGTCTGCACAGACCTGCCAGGACCGACACTCACATTTTTTAGTACTATATCTCTTGACACAATGAGGAAAATAATCATGGCCTCTAAACCTTCAAGCTGCATATTGGACCCTATTCCAACGAATCTACTGAAAGAGCAGCTTCTTGTGCTTGGCCCTCCTATGTTGAACATAATAAATGGCTCTCTATCCACCGGATGTGTAACAAACTCACTAAAAGTGGCAGTAATAAAGCCTCTCTTGAAAAGCCAAACCTTGACGCAGAAAATATAACGATCGAATATAACTATCGAATCTCCCATTCCTCTCAAAAGATGTTGATAAAGCTGTTGCTGCCTTCCTGAAGACAAACAATATATATGAAATGCTTCAGTCTGGTTTTAGACCCCGTCATAGCACTGAGACTGCACTTGTAAAGGTGGTAAATTACATTTAAATGGCGTCAGACCGAGGCTCTGCATCTGTCCTCGTGCTCCTAGACCTTAGTGCTGCTTTTGATACCATCGATCACCACATTCTTTTGGAGAGATTGGAAATCTTGGTCTACACGGACAAGTTCTGGCCTGGTTTAGATCTTATCTGTCGGAAAGATATCAGTTTGTCTCGGTGGATGGTTTGTCCTCTGACAAATCAACTGGAAATGTTGGTGTTGCTCAAGGTTCTGTTTTAGGACCGCTATTGTTTTCGCAATATATTTGTCCTCTTGGTGATGTCATTCGGAAACGTAATGTAAACTTTCACTGCTTTGCAGATGACACACAGCTGTACATTTTATTGAAACATGAATTGCACTCCCTGGAAGCCTGTGTTTCAGACATAAGGAAGTGGATGGCTGCAAATGTTCTACTTTTAAACTCGGACAAATCAGAGTTGCTTGTTCTAGGTCCCAAGAAACAAAGAGATTCTGTTGAATCTGACAATTAATTTTGATGGTTGTACAGTCGTCTCAAATAAAACTGTGAAGGACCTCGGCATTAATCTGGACCCTGATCTCTCTTTTGATGAACATATCAAGACTGTTTCAAGGACAGCTTTTTCCCACTTTTGTAACATTGCAAAAATCATGAACTTTCTATCCAAAAATGTTGCAGAAAGATTAATATACGCTTTGTAACTTCTAGATTAGACTACAGCAATGCTCTACATTCCGGGCTACCCGGAAACAGCAATAAATTAACTTCAGTCAGTGCTAAATACGGCTGATTGAATCTTGACTAGAACCAAAACATTTGATCATATTACTCCAGTGCTAGCCTCTCTACACTGGCTTCCTGGCAAGGGCTGATTTCAAGGTTTTACTGCTAACCTACAAAGCATTACATGGGCTTGCTCCTACCTATCTCTCTGATTTGGTCCTGCCATACATCCCTACACGTACGCTACGGTCACAAGACACAGGCCTCCTTATTGTCCCTAGAATTTCTAAGCAAACAGCTGGAGGCAGGGCTTTCTCCTATAGAGCTTCATTTGTATGGAATGTTCTGCCTACCCATGTGAGAGACGCAGACTCGGTCTCAAGCTTTAAGTCTTTACTGAAGACTCATCTCTTCAGTGGGTCCTATGGTTGAGTGTAGTCTGGCCCAGGAGTGTGAAGGTGAACTGAAAGGCACTGGAGCAATGAACCGCCCTTGCTGTCTCTGCCTGTCCGGTTCCCCTCTCTCCACTGGGATTCTCTGCCTCTAACCCTATTACAGGGGCTGAGTCACTGCCTTACTGGTGCTCTTCCATGCCGTCCCTAGGAGGGGTGCATCACTTGAGTGGGTTGAGTCACTGATGTGATCTTCCTGTCCGGGCTGGTGCTCCCCCTTGGGTTGTGCCGTGGCGGAGATCTTTGTGGGCTATTTTTATTTTTATTTTATTTCACCTTTATTTAACCAGGTAGGCTAGTTGAGAACAAGTTCTCATTTGCAACTGCGACCTGGCCAAGATAAAGCATAGCAGTGTGAGCATACAACAAAGAGTTACACATGGAGTAAACAATTAACAAGTCAATAACACAGTAGAAAACGAAGGGGGGGTCTATATACAATGTGTGCAAAAGGCATGAGGAGGTAGGCAAATAATTACAATTTTGCAGATTAACACTGGAGTGATAAAAGATCAGATGGTCATGTACAGGTAGAGATATTGGTGTGCAGAAGAGCAGAAAAGTAAATAAATAGAAACAGTACGGGGATGAGGTAGGTGAAAAGGGTGGGCTATTTACCAATAGACTATGTACAGCTGCAGCGATCGGTTAGCTGCTCAGATAGCTGATGTTTGAAGTTGGTGAGGGAGATAAAAGTCTCCAACTTCAGCGATTTTTGCAATTCGTTCCAGTCACAGGCAGCAGAGTACTGGAACGAAAGGCGGCCAAATGAGGTGTTGGCTTTAGGGATGATCAGTGAGATACACCTGCTGGAGCGCGTGCTACGGATGGGTGTTGCCATCGTGACCAGTGAGCTGAGATAAGGCGGAGCTTTACCTAGCATAGACTTGTAGATGACCTGGAGCCAGTGGGTCTGGCGACGAATATGTAGCGAGGGCCAGCCGACTAGAGCATACAAGTCGCAGTGGTGGGTAGTATAAGGTGCTTTAGTGACAAAACGGATGGCACTGTGATAGACTGCATCCAGTTTGCTGAGTAGAGTGTTGGAAGCCATTTTGTAGATGACATCGCCGAAGTCGAGGATCGGTAGGATAGTCAGTTTTACTAGGGTAAGCTTGGCGGCTTGAGTGAAGGAGGCTTTGTTGCGGAATAGAAAGCCGACTCTTGATTTGATTTTCGATTGGAGATGTTTGATATGAGTCTGGAAGGAGAGTTTACAGTCTAGCCAGACACCTAGGTACTTATAGACGTCCACATATTCTAGGTCGGAACCATCCAGGGTGGTGATGCTAGTCGGGCATGCAGGTGCAGGCAGCGACCGGTTGAAAAGCATGCATTTGGTCTTACTAGCGTTTAAGAGCAGTTGGAGGCCACGGAAGGAGTGTTGTATGGCATTGAAGCTTGTTTGGAGGTTAGATAGCACAGTGTCCAAAGACGGGCCGAAAGTATATAGAATGGTGTCGTCTGCGTAGAGGTGGATCAGGGAATCGCCCGCAGCAAGAGCAACATCATTGATATACACAGAGAAAAGAGTCGGCCCGAGAATTGAACCCTGTGGCACCCCCATAGAGACTGCCAGAGGACCGGACAGCATGCCCTCCGATTTGACACACTGAACTCTGTCTGCAAAGTAATTGGTGAACCAGGCAAGGCAGTCATCCGAAAAACCGAGGCTACTGAGTCTGCCGATAAGAATATGGTGATTGACAGAGTCGAAAGCCTTGGCGAGGTCGATGAAGACTGCTGCACAGTACTGTCTTTTATCGATGGCGGTTATGATGTCGTTTAGTACCTTGAGTGTGGCTGAGGTGCACCCATGACCGGCTCGGAAACCAGATTGCACAGCGGAGAAGGTACGGTGGGATTCGAGATGGTCAGTGACCTGTTTGTTGACTTGGCTTTCGAAGACCTTAGATAGGCAGGGCAGGATGGATATAGGTCTGTAACAGTTTGGGTCCAGGGTGTCTCCCCCTTTGAAGAGGGGGATGACTGCGGCAGCTTTCCAATCCTTGGGGATCTCAGACGAGATGAAAGAGAGGTTGAACAGGCTGGTAATAGGGGTTGCGACAATGGTGGCAGATAGTTTCAGAAATAGAGGGTCCAGATTGTCAAGCCCAGCTGATTTGTACGGGTCCAGGTTTTGCAGCTCTTTCAGAACATCTGCTATCTGGATTTGGGTAAAGGAGAACCTGGAGAGGCTTGGGCGAGGAGCTGCGGGGGGGGGCGGAGCTGTTGGCCGAGGTTGAAGTAGCCAGGCGGAAGGCATGGCCAGCCGTTGAGAAATGCTTATTGAAGTTTTCGATAATCATGGATTTATCAGTGGTGACCGTGTTATACTTGGCCTTATACTTGGCCTTGTCTCAGGATGGTAAGTAGGTGGTTGAAGATATCCCTCTAGTGGTGTGGGGGCTGTTCTTTGGCAAAGTGGGTGGGGTTATATCCTGCCTGTTTGGCCCAGTCCGGGGATATTGTCGGATGGGGCCACAGTGTCTCCCGACCCCTCCTGTCTCAGCCTCCAGCATTTATGCTGCAGTAGTTTATCTGTCAGGGGGGCTAGGGTCAGTCTGTTATATCTGTAGTATTTCTCCTGTCTTATATGATGTCCTGTGTGAATTTAAGTGTGCTCGCTCTAATTCTCTTTCTCTCTCTCTCTCTCTCTCTCTCTCTCTCTCTCTCTCTCTCTCTCTCTCTCTCCCTGAGGACCTGAGCCCTAGGACCATGCCTCAGGACTACCTGGCATGATGACTCCTTGCTGTCCCCAGTCCACCTGGCCATGCTGCTGCTCCAGTTTCAACTGTTCTGCCTGCGGCTATGGAACCCTGACCTGTTCACTGGACGTGCTACCTGTCCCAGACCTGCTGTTTTCAACTCTCTAGAGACAGCAGGAGCGGTAGAGATTCTCTGAATGATCAGCTATGAAAAGCCAACTGACATTTACTCCTGAGGTGCTGACCTGTTCCACCCTCGACAACCACTGTGATTATTATTATTTGACCCTGATCGTCATCTTTGATCATATTTGAACATTTGAACATCTTGGCCATGTTCTGTTATAATCTCCACCCGGCACAGCCAGAAGAGGACTGGCCACCCCTCATAGCCTGGCTCCTCTCTAGGTTTCTTCCTAGGCCCTGGCCTTTCTAGGGAGTTTTTCCTAGCCACCGTGCTTCTACACCTGCATTGCTTGCTGTTTGTGGTTTTAGGCTGGGTTTCTGTACAGCACTTTGAGACATCAGCTGATGTAAGAAGGGCTTTATAAATACATTTGATTTGATTAGCTCAAAGATTTCAATACAGTGTTGCTTTGTGTATCAGTTCAAACCATGTGCCATGGAATCCATACATCAAACAACTCTTCCCAACTAGTTTATCTATATGGCACAGCTGTTTGTTTTTGGTCCTTAAATGAAACTAGTATACTTGTTTATTTATCACAATTTTCTTTTTTTTACCAAAGTTTGGTCTATATTGCCGACAGACTTTCTACCCCTTTCAGCCTCTTCCGTTTTTGCTGTAAAGTTGCTGTAATGTTGCGGTAATGTTGCGGTAATGTTGTGGTAATGTTGTGGTAATGTTGTTGTAATGTTGTTGTAATGTCATGGCAATGCTGTGGTAATGCTGTGGTAATGTTGTGGTAATGTCGTGGTAATGTTGTGGTAACGTTGTGGCAATGTTGTGGTAATGTTGTGGTAACGTTGTGGTAATGTTGCTGTAACGTTGTGGTAATGTTGTTGTAATGTTGTGGTAATGTTGTGGTAATGTTGTGGTCATGTTGTGGTCATGTTGCGGTAATGTTGCGGTAATGTTGCTGTAATGTTGTGGTACTGTTGTGGTAATGTTGTGGTCAAGTTGCGGTAATGTTGTGGTAATGTTGCAGTTAGTTGTTTGTTATTTTGAGTAGAGCATTTCTATATGTTTATGTAAGCTACATGTGTGACTTAACTCCACCAGATATCATTTACAAATATTATACTTCTTTTATATATATTTTTTTTAATCAATATATATATTTGAGTTAAACCATAATATTCGTATAGTTCTGTCTTTTTCTGGTGGATTGTTTTAAAATTTTGCAGATTTTATTTTCAAATAACTGAAAGTGTGAGGCGATAGTGAACAACCTTGTTTGGAGATTCTACAAAATTCAACTCTGGTTTCCCAGATTTCTTTTAGAGTCCATAATGGTGTTGTAGTGTTTCCAGTACGTGTCTTATATTATCTCCAATGTATCATTCATGTAAAAAAAACTGTCTGATTGTGATGAATATCTGACCTTTCTTTTTAATTGTATGTGCTATGCACTTTGCTAGAATGTTTGCATAACAACACTGAAGTGTAAAGGGCGTCCACTCTTTCTTTTGGACTGGATCTTTATATTTACCACCTGGGTGTTTCAGTAATAATTACATCAGACCTTTTGGAGAATCTGATAATCTACATTTTTATAGGTTAAATCATGCTAATAAAGGTCCTCTGAGTGAATCAAAAAGGTTTGGTAAACCTCAACTGGTATGCCATCCAGCCCTGGAGTTTGGTAAACCTCAACTGGTATGCCATCCAGCCCTGGAGTTTGGTAAACCTCAACTGGTATGCCATCCAGCCCTGGAGTTTGGTAAACCTCAACTGGTATGCCATCCAGCCCTGGAGTTTGGTAAACCTCAACTGGTATGCCATCCAGCCCTGGAGTTTGGTATACCTCCACTGGTAACCTCCACTGGTATATCTCCACTGGTATGCCATCCAACCCTGGAGTTTGGTATACCTCCACTGGTAACCTCCACTGGTATATCTCCACTGGTATGCCATCCAACCCTGGAGTTTGGTATACCTCCACTGGTATACCATCCAGCCCTGCAGGTTGGTATATCTCCACTGGTAACCTCCACTGGTATATCTCCACTGGTATGCCATCCAAACCTGGAGTTTTCCCAGACTGGTATTCCTTCCAACCCTGGAGTTTGGTATACCTCCACTGGTATGTCATCCAACCCTGGAGTTTGGTATACCTCCACCGGTATACCATCCAGCCCTGCAGGTTGGTATATCTCCACTGGTAACCTCCACTGGTATACCTCCACTGGTAACCTCCACCGGTATACCATCCAGCCCTGCAGGTTGGTATATCTCCACTGGTAACCTCCACTGGTATATCTCCACTGGTATGTCATCCAACCCTGGAGTTTGGTATACCTCCACCGGTATACCATCCAGCCCTGCAGGTTGGTATACCTCCACTGGTATACCATCCAGCCCTGCAGGTTGGTATACCTCCACTGGTATATCTCCACTGGTATGCCATCCAAACCTGGAGTTTTCCCAGACTGGTATGCCATCCAAACCTGGAGTTTTCCCAGACTGGTATGCCATCCAAACCTGGAGTTTTCCCAGACTGGTATTCCATCCAAACCTGGAGTTTTCCCAGACTGGTATTCCATCCAAACCTGGAGTTTTCCCAGACTGGTATGCCATCCAAACCTGGAGTTTTCCCAGACTGGTATGCCATCCAAACCTGGAGTTTTCCCAGACTGGTATTCCATCCAAACCTGGAGTTTTCCCAGACTTAAAGTCTTTATTTGTATCAAGAAGTTCCTCCTGTGTAATTTACTCAAATGAGTATTTCTGTACTGCTGTTCATTTTACATTATTAATACGAGAAAAAAAATCTTTACAATTTACTTCAGTTAGTGGAGATGGACTGAAATGTTAAATATGTTAAAGTACTTTCCTTCAAAATATGGTTTGGTGAATCATGGTTGACTCCATCATTATAACATGTTTCAGTCTTTCTTTTATTTGTTCTCCTTTTTAGGTCCTTTAAGAAATAATAGGCCTATTATTATTCATGGTCAGATGAGTTGACCTATAACCTCTCTCTCTCTGTCTCTCTCCACTCTCTGTCTCTCTGTCTGTCTCTCTCTCTCTCTCTCCACTCTCTCTGTCTCTGTCTCTGTCTCTGTCTCTGTCTCTGTCTCTGTCTCTGTCTCTGTCTCTGTCTCTGTCTCTGTCTCTGTCTCTGTCTCTGTCTCTGTCTCTGTCTCTGTCTCTGTCTCTGTCTCTGTCTCTCTCTCTCTCTCTCTCTCTCTCTCTCTCTCTTTCTCTCCACTCTCTCTCTCTCTCTCTCTCTCTCTGTCTGTCTCTCTCTCTCTCTCTCTCTCTCTCTCTCTCTCTCTCTCTCTCTCCACGTCTCTGTCTCTGTCTCTGTCTCTGTCTCTGTCTCTGTCTCTGTCTCTGTCTCTCTCTCTCTCTCTCTCTCTCTCTCTCTCTCTCTCCCCTCTCTCTCCCTCTCTCTCTCTCCACTCCACACTGACTAATCTCAGGTATCTTCTTAATGCATCCATCCCATTAGCGGGATCATTTTCGTCATCCTCCCCTGAATTGCAGAGCGCCAAATTCAAATTAAATGACTAAAAATAAAAGTGCAATATAGCAAAACACAGCTTAGCTTGTTGTTAATCCACCTGGCGTATCATATTTCAATTTTTGGCGAAAGCATACCAAGCGTTTATGACATCTCTCTCAGTAGACAAAACATTACAAACACTAGCAGCCGTAGATCGGTCACGAAAGTCAGAAAAGCAATAGATTAAATCGCTTACCTTTGATGATCTTCAGATGTTTGCACTCACGAGACTCCCAGTTACACAATAAATGTTCCTTTTGTTCCATAAAGATTATTTTTATATCCAAAATACCTCCATTTGGTTGGTGCGTTATGTCCAGAAACCGGGCAGATAGCATCCGTAAAGTTCGTAGAAACATGTCAAATGTTTTTTATAATCAATCCTCAGGTTGTTTTTACAATATATAATCGATAATATTTCAACCGGGACTGTAGCTTCTTCAATAGGAGAGAGAGAGAAAATGTCTGTTCCAAGCTGTTGCGCATGCAAAACGCTGCTGGCACCCAGCCATCCACTGACGCAATGTGATCTTTCTCGCTCATTTTTCAACATAAAAGCCTGAC